>NW_004444238.1:343247-348752 GCF_000243295.1 Trichechus manatus latirostris
AACCAATATCATAAAACAGCATGTGTGTTACTGTTACATGAGAAACTATCTGTTCTGTAAGCCTTCACCTGAAGTACAATAAAATATTAAAAAAAAAAAAAGAAAGAAGAAGAAAAGGAGTTTTAAAGTCAGTAAAAACACTAAATAAAAAGTAAGATACTATAAACCAACTAAAAAGCACGTATCTATCTGACAGATGTTCACGATGGGAATTAATGTTAATGTGGAGTTTCCAAACAACTACTCTGCAATCAGTGTTTTTATTAGGACTGTTACTGTTAACAACAGTAAAAATATCAAAATAACCTGAAATACTTTTAAAATTATATTATTCAAATATTTATATTGTTAAATACTATTTTATTTCTAATTGTGACTCTAATATTTAATTATATCACATTCTGGTTTTTAATAACTTTGAGAGCAACCAGTTGTGTCATTAGTAAATCACCGAATAAGATGATGTCATCCATAAAAACCTCCCACCATGTTCACTTCAGACTATTTAAAGCTGACTTAATGAAAGTTGTAGCTAACAGAAAGCAAGAAGCCCCACAGCGTTCCAGGCTACCAATCTGACTGCCACATACCACTTGATGTTTCCTTCATTGCAAGCTATATTTTCAACAACAATAAAATAAAAAGAAAATAACAACATCAACGGAAATATTTTTATAAGAAAAAGAACGTCAGATACTCCTTTTAGAAAATAAAAAGCTGAGGGGAGAGGGAAAATGCAAGTAATTTATTAAAATAGCATTATAAAAGACACTTGACAGAATGGATTTTTTCCTGCCACTATAAAGCAATCTAATTTTGGTGGTGTTGATCATAAATTGTATTGATAAAAAATAAAAGGGCTCATATGGAAAAAAAAAAAAGATCTAAGCCAAGAAGATACCAGAATGGGGAGCAAAAAAGAGCCTTTGTGTGCCTGAGTTTGCATACGGCTTGATTCAACCATACAATGTATTCTAAAACAAAAAAACATATTTTTCCAAATATTCTTATCTCTGTTCTATCCTTTCAGTACAGACATTGTAAAATATAATTACATATGATGTTTACCATCCCCTTAGGTCTTATAGGAGACTATAAACCTCCTTCTCCTAAGTGCTGGCCGAATGTATCAATATAGCTTCAAAGGCTAATATGGTTCTGAATGGATAAAATACAATAACGTTTCTCAACCCCTTGGGAATGATTCCTTTATAAATTACTGATACTCCTCAAAGTAGCTAGGAATTAAAAAGACAGACTTTAACTAGTCTTTATTTAAACATATCACCTCAAATTTAAAGGGGGCCTGAACAGAATAACACAAATGGCTTCAGCATGTGTGATATGAAGCACTGACTGAAGATCTTAGAGTCACACATTTCAGTATCTTTGTGCAAATAATGTTCAAATTCACTAACGTTGCCTGAAGTACAGTGTGGTGATTCTTTAACATTTTCTCATTATCTTTTTAATAGGGTTTAGAAAACTTCTCAAAGAAAAGAGATAACAAAAGTATTGATATGTATGACTATTTTGTTTTTCTTAGAACATTAATAAAGAAATACGCTTACGGCAATTTTCAGTTTAAAAAGTTGCAGCATACTATGTGTGGTTAAGTTCACATTATTAAAATAAAAAGACATATATTAGTGTTTTTCTCTACGTAAAGAAAAAAGTTGGAGAGAATATCTAACAAGCTATTAAGAACACTACTGGGAAGGAGAATTGAACGTAGAGGAAATAAGGACTCTCATTTATATGTTCCTAAGTTATTTGATTTTATTATAAGTGTCATTTTATAATAAAAAAAGATTCAGAAAGTTTAATTTCAAACATAAACATTAAAACGTTGCTAAGCATCTTAATTTAGTTTCCTAGGATGTAAGGAATGGAGTTTGGCTCCTGTTGATGTTAATATAAGTACTATAGAATACGTATCATCTAACTTTAAGGATAAGAAAACAAAGAGCGACAGAACTCGATTCTAACAGCGGATGTGGACGAATGTGTACTTTGATATCCTGGAGGAAAATAACTTTTTTCCTTCCAGTTATTTGTTTAGTATGGCACTGAGTTTTTAATGTGTCCAAATGACTAATGATTTTATAATAGGCCTACAAAAATATAAAAAGATTTTGCTTAACTCGCCTGATGTTTGGGAGCTAAATGTAAAAGTGATGTCATTCATTGAACAAGGATTTATTTAACATTGTAAATAAATTTAAAAGAAGCTGCAATATTTTTGTTTATAAATCAAGAGCCTTGAAATAATAAGTAAAAAATGACTGGAGAATAGCAACATGTAAATTTTCAACATAACCAAATCTGTTAAAACAGAGAAAATGATCACAGACTATGATATTCTTTAATCATTTTGTCAGGTCTTTATTCTTAATCCTTTCTTCCCAACCTCTAGTTTCACACTTTCTGCTGCCTGCTGGACACTTCCACCTGAAATTCACTCTAAATTTAACATATCTAAAATTGCTGTTATCTTACTTCCCAAATTATCTTCTCCTACTGATTCCCCTATGTTTGAAAATGAAACCTACACCTTCCTCAAAACAGAGGTTCAAATCTCAGGGTAACATTAGATATTTCTCCTGCTACCATCATTCAATCAATTTTCAAGTTCTTTCAAATAATCTTACCACAGAAAATGTCTGATCACAGCAATCTCCAGTTGATTAACCTTTTGTGTCTTCCTATGGAAAACACTCAAATTCTTTCTTTCCTATAGTCTAAGGTCAATCACAATCTTCTCCAAAGTCTTTCCAGCTTTATATTTCTTCTTCTTCATTCATTATAATCTAGCTAAGCGAGCACTGATCCAATACAGTTTCCCCCCACTATCTGAAAAAGTAGAGCGTTCCTATGAAACCTTTTGTAAGCCAAAAAGGCGTAAAGCAAAGAAGCAATTACCGTTTATTTACATGGGAAAAATTTATGAGCACTTCCAGACCCAAAAAATAACGTACCAACTATACCAAATAGCACGTAAGACCTAAAATAACGCTAACATATAGTAAAAGCAGGAATGATACTATAAAAGGAGCTTGGTGACACCACTCTCGCTGCTCGGGGTGCACGCTGCCTCTTTAATGGCTTGCTGCAAAACGAACACCGAATGCTTTTTCCGCTTTTCGCCTTTTTTTCGTAAAAGCGAAAATCCTCTTCTGCTTTCTTTCGGGTAGGGAGAACAGGTATTAACGTAGGTCTTTCATAAAAGCAAAGTGGTGTAACGCGAACTTTCGAAAAGTGGGGGAATCCAGTAACACATTTTTCAGCCCCTTCATTTTCGTACTTACTAGTACGCTCATTTAAAATGCTTCATTCCCATTTCTCATACTGAACCCTAGCAATTCTTCAAGGACTATCTCAAATGCCACCATCTTAATGAAGATATCCCTGATTTTGCCTCACTTATCTGACTCCCCAAATTGTATGACTTTATGCCACTCAATACATTTTACCTCTTTATTTTTGTATCATTTTCTTTCTGTATTAATAAACTGTAAATGTCTAAAAATCAAGAACTATTTCTCACTCAATATTGTATATTCCTTAGCACCTTACACACAGAGTATATATATTCAAATATCAGTTGAATATGGTAGAATTAACCAGAAAATAGATAAGAACTTCAAAGATGGAAAATTCTTCTACAATTTATTCATATACTCAACAAATATTCATTGGGTGTCCAAAATATGCCAGAGACTATACTAGGAGCTCCTGTAAATTTCATCAGTGAGGATTGTTTAAAAGTAAGAGAGGAGATAATAGGCCAGGAGCACAGAGTCCATCACAAGGAGTATAACCTCATGGCATTAAACATTTTGACAAATATAAAAAAATTTTAATTTTTACTTGTATAGCTGAGGGGAAAAGAGCACAGGTGGCACAGTGGTTAAAGTACTCCGTTGCTAATCAAAAGGTCAGTAGTTCAAACCCACAGGAGAAAGATGTGGCAGTCTGCTTCTGTAAAGATTTTCAGCCTTGGAAACCCTATGGGGCATCTACTCTGTCTTTCAGGGTCACTATGAGTTGGAATTGACTCGACAACAGGTTAAAGGAAAAAAGCAGCATTTACTTGTATATTTAAATGAAAATTATACTCAATATTAAACAGAAAAATCCTTGAAGAGTATATAAATATGATTTTTAACTGTGGATTGACTATGTGCATTTATTTCAATTCGCTCAAAAAAACCAAAACATTAAACTAACAGTTTAGGGATATAAAAATACAAACCACAACGGCAAAGATAGCACGGGCACTGATAACAACAACAAAATGATGTCAATAAATTTTTGAAATGTGGATGGGATAATGGTATGGGAACTAACTTAACAAAATATATGAAGTTGAAAGCCCACTACCTTCAAAAGGGGGATCACCTTGAGAAGTAAGTCCATCTTTCCCTCACAACGTTAGAAAAGCTCAGGTATCAGAGGCATTAAGAGGAGGCCAGGGTTGAGGATCATGACTTAAAAAAGAATAACTATGTTCATGTCTGTATATGTGGTAATTTGACCTCCATATCCACCTCACCCCAAGCTAAGGCTAGCAACTACTCTTCCACAAACCCAAAGACAAACAGATGTGGAACCAAAATGTTCTAGATGCAGGAATAATAGGTACAGTGGAAAGCAGGGCTGAGCTGCTGTTCATTCATTTAGCAAATATTAAATGAAGCATATAATGTGCTACTTCAAACTAACATGTCCAAGACTGAGCTCTACATATTCCATCAGCAACTGCCCCCTCCACAGCCTCCTCTATTCTCAATTAACAGAACTCCAGATGCTCAGGCCAGACATTTTGGAATAAAACTTGACTCTTCTCTTTCTTTCATATTCCATACCAAGGTATCAACAGTAATCTTGTTAACTCTCACTTTAAAATATATTCAGAATCTGATCACTTCTCTCCACTTTCACTGCCACCATCCTGTACCAAGCCATCATACCTCAACTGGATGACCGCAACAGCCTACTAACTGGTCTCCCTGCTTCTGCTCTTGCTTCCCTTCATCTACTATTATCACAGCAGCCAGAATGATGCTGTTAAAAAGGAAGCCAGATCATGTCATTCCTCTACTCAGAACCCTACAGTGGCTCCCATCTCACTCAAAGTCAAAGTCAAAGCACTAACAAAGTCCTATAAAAGACTGCATAATCTGGCTCCTTGTTACTTCTTTAACATTTTCTCCTGCTATCCTAGTAAGGAGACCTGGTGCCGCAACAGTTAAGTGTTCGGCTGCTAACTGAAAGGTTGGCAGTTGGAACCCACCCAGTGGCTCCATAATCTGCTTCCATAAAAATTACAGCCAAGAAAACTCTCTGGGGGCAGTTCTACTCTGTTACATATGGTCACTGTGAATCAGAATAGACTCGATAGCACCCAACAACATCTTCCTTTTGGTTAGTATACTCTAGTCACAATGACCTCCTCTCTTCCACACACACACACACACACACACACACACACACACACACACA
>NW_004444238.1:348852-437983 GCF_000243295.1 Trichechus manatus latirostris
ACACACACACACACACACACACATACACACAGATGCAATTCAGTAGATATCAAGTACGACTCAGAACAAAAACTAAAAATTTTATAGGTTTTGAACATCAAAATGATATGATTTTCATTTTAAAATAATCACTCCGGTTCCTTGTTGAGACTGAACAGTAGGTGAGCAAGAGTAGGCATGGAAATACCAGTTATGAGGCTATCCAGATGGTGGTTGATTGGACCAGAGTGTAGCTGTGGAAATGACAGACATATTTTGAAAAATTTTAGGCAGATTGTTGAATTAAAAAATATAAAATAAAATGTAAAAAAGATAAAAGTCAAGTATGATAGCCAGGTTTTTGGCCTGAGCAATTTGGACAACGGATTTGGCATTAACTGAGAAGCGGAAGACTGTGAAAGGAACAGGGTTAGGGGCGAAGACTGAAGGTTCATACTTAGACATACTAATTTATTTTAGACATCCAAATAGAAATGTCTGGTAGACACTTGGATATATGAGACTGAATTTCAGAGCTGGTATCTGGGCTGGAAATATACATTTGGGAGATGAAAATATTGTAAATATTAGAGTACTCCAGGTCTATTCCTTGAACTTTTTCTTGGTAGCTGGAAATACACATTTGGAAGATGTAAATATTGTAAATATGTAAATATTGGAGAACTCCAGGTCTATTCCTTGAACTTTTTCTTGGTAGCTACACTTATTTTTCTGGTGCTCTCATCTAGTCTTATGAGTGTAGCTACCAAGAAAAAGCTCCAGGAATAGACCCGGAGTACTCTAATATTTAGAGATCATGTGGATGAGGAGGAACAGCAGAAGAGATTGAGTAAAAGTGGCCAGAAAATTAGAAAAATTAGGCAGATGGATGTCCTAGAAATGAAATAAGTGTTTCCATAAAGTGAATGATCAGCCATGTCAAATACTGCTGATGTGTCAAGCCTATTGAGGATGACCACTGGATTTAGTAATATCACGGTCATTGATGACCTTGGGAAGAGATGTTTTAGTGAAGTGCTGTGGGCAAAAGCCTAGCTGGAGTAGATGTAAGAGAGAATGAGTGAAAAGGAATTAAAAGCTGAGAAATGTGGCAGTAGCAGGAAAAAGAAGTGGGTCAAGAAAGGAGCTATTATTCATCTTTCTTCTGTTTTGGTATCTGGGTAATAGGAGACATCTGAAATTATCAATTAAACAATTAAGATTATTATTAAGTAGTAGATCTATTCTAAATACACTGATCTTTTTAGCCTAATATTTATCATGCCAGCTCTCTCATTCAGCACTGAAGGAATATTTTCTCTTCCCCTGGAAAAAAAAAAAAATTGCATAGTAATGTAGAGCAGTTAGGTGACATTTAATCCTCAAAGAAAACAGATGTCTTATTATGTTTCATGAACATTAATGATCTTCTGGGATGATTCTCATCACTGTGCCTGGTTTATGGTTAAGACATATTGTTGTCGTGCTTATTTATCATCTGTCCCAACTGGGTCTCTTAACTGTCCAAGCAAAAGATTTGTTGAACTCTACAGAAAAGCAATTTTTAGTAGTTAAAGAGAGCAAGACCACAGATAAAAACAACTGATGCAGACTTCCTGGTTGTTTTTAAACTCCTGGAATTAAAAAAAATGCAACAATAAAACTTTGCCAGTCTTAAGAAACCCATGGTCTTTCTTGTCTGGTTTTTACCGCAAACTGGAAAGACTATTCCCAAAGTGACTGGTTGAGAGATTAAAAACACAAAGCAGAAAAAATGCTGGCAAGTGCAGGCATGCTATGTAGAAGTACAGACAATAACAAACTAACAGCTAGACTTGCCTCTGACTCATGGAAAAAAAAAAATGTGAAAATAAGGATATGCAAGCTTAAAAATAATGAATCACATAACTTAGAATACAGATGTCAGGAAAGCACATTTCCGAATAAAAATAATAATGGAAGGATACAGAGGTATCCCTGTAAACTCCAATCTATTACTATTATAAAAAAATGAGAAACTCTGTTATTTCTATAATTAAGAATGCGTGAAAAAATATTAATGAAAGTAATACATGTTTACCTCATCTAAATCCTAAGAGATGCTATGCTTTGTAGCAAGTAGGTTTCATACTCTTTAAGTTTTATAAAAATCATCTCTGATTTACCTATCTAAATAAGGTGAGAACATACTTTAATAGAAGATTAGTGTTGGTAAAAAAATCCAAAACTTGGTAATTATACAGCACAGCTGGAAAACACTTTCAGAGACTCACTACATAATTGAAGAACAAAATATAAAACTCAAACCAGATTTAAAGTCAATAAGGGTCTAAAAGAAGAAAATCAGGAAAGTTGGATTCTGGTTTCAGTTTCGTCATTAATTGTGTGACTTTGGTTCAACTCACTTCAACAATCTATGCTTTAAACTCCAAACAACTAAAGAAACAAATATATTTGACTATAAATTCTTTAAAGTCCAATGAGTTTAGATAAACTAGGATTTATATGGTCTCAATTTTAATTTCAAGTTTTAAAAATACAGAATTAATCTCACAAAAGGTGTATTTTTAAAATATACCATTTGTAGTAGAAACTGTGGTGTACTACCCAGGTCCTCTCTAGTCTCCCTCTCATCCTCCCCTTCAATTTTCAGGATCAAAGCACTCATTTCCCATTCCTCCAGCTACTGAGAGTGTTGCCTGCTGACAGCGCACTGCTGAGACCCACCCCAAGAACTGCTATCTACAGAAGGAAGCTACCTTGCTCATATTCCAGCACCTCTCCCTGGAGGCATTCCTGATCCAATGACTGGTCAACTGGGGGGTACAAAGTTTTCGCCCCCTACTTCAAGATAGGACAACTCTGAAATACCATTTCACCCATCTGTGAGGCCTTTGGAAACCTTTGCGGTGTAGTGGTTAACAGCTACGGCCGCTAACCAAAAGGCCAGCGGCTCGAGTCTACCAGGTGCTCCTTGGAAACCCTATGGGGCAGTTCTACTCTGTCCTATAGGGTCGCTAGGACTCGACGGCAACGGGTTAGTTAGTTTATGGGTGAGGTCTCTGTGTGATTACATCACAGTTCAACTTCTGTCTTTGCTTCCCAGTCCAGTCACTTCTTATCAGGTGTTGATCTGAGTACACTTCCTAACCAACCTCTTGCGTACAGACTTCCTGGTTGTTGTTAAACTCCTGCCTCCTTGTCTATTTCCCAGGAAACCTAACCTCCGACTTCATTCATCCTTAATGCTAATAAACCACTAGGGGTAAATCATTAGTCCCCCCAGATGACTGTTCTAAACTAGTTGGTGACCAGAGTTTGGTTAGTTACTGCCATGATGCAGAATAAGGCAAAATATTCAGCTTAATCCTTGTCTTGGTTCCTTGGCCAATAACTGAAACAGCAACCATAACAACTTCCATTTCTAAGAGCTTACTATATGTCAAGCAATATGTTTAACACTTGATTATATCTTTGTAATTAGTGTTCTGAGTAACTCCATAGAGAAGTTAATATCATTACCCACAGCTTATAAAGAAGTAAATCAGAGGTTAAATAGGTTAATTATCTTTCCCAAGATCAAAATACTAGTAAATGGGGGATCCAGGCATCCAACCCATGCTGTAGGATACCAAAACTCATGGCTTAATCACCACATAATGTCCTCTGATCTCCATCAATCTTGTCAGTAGACAAATGCTTGCTATTTCAGTCCTGAGAGGATGCAGGTGCACCCAAAGAAAACAATCACCAATTTCTGGGGGAAAAAAATCGAATTAGCATGTCATCTTCCATGTAGGAAAGTCAATGTTATGTGTAAGAAATGCTAAAACACATTAACTGAAACTTCAGTCTTCTGATTCCTAACAAAATCTGTGCTCAAAACTAGTTTTACCTTGAATGAAACTGGTGAAATGACTACAGTACTGCTGCGCCTGATCTTTTGTACTTTTGCAGTTGTATTTTCAGTTTTGGAAGCTTAAACTCCGTTGGAAAAAAATGAGGTGAAATTCAAAGCTAATGAATCTGTTATCACTGTATATCTTACATATTTGATTTTTTTCTGAACACTAACACAGTATATGAAAATAAGTATTAAACTTTCTTTTTCTTCCTACCAGATTTTATTTGACTTTCAACTGTCCATAGTATTAGAAGGGCTTAGTAGTAGGGACAATCCAAAGCTATCTATATGCATATTTCTCTTGAAAATATATTTTTATATTTCCAGTAAGTCTTGCTTATAAATGATGATTATTTTTGTTCTTTGATTCCTACAGCAAAGATGTCCAAAGGGAATAGGAATAATAGAAATATGAAAACCCTGAGCACTGATGGGTATTGGGGCAAGATAGAGAGAGTGCAGAAGAGCTAATATAATAACACAGCCTTTCCACCAAGCACATCTGTGTCTGTGTGTGACCTACGCCACTAGTTGTGTGATTTTGGAAGTTTCATTATTTTCATCATAGAGAGTTAACAATACATGTCGCATAGGAATATAGTAAAGATTAAATAATATAATATGTGTAAAGGCTATGAAAGAACCGCATAGGCACTTAATTAATGTTGTTGTTGTTAGGTGCCTTCTAGTTTCTTCTAACTCACAGAGACCCTACGTATAGCAAAACAAAACACTGCCCAGTCCTGTGCCATCCTCACAATCATTGCTATGTTTCAGCCCATGGTTGCAGACACTGTGTCGATTCATCTCCTTGAGGGTATTTCTCTTTTTCATTGATCCTCTGCCTTACCAAGCATGATGTCCTTCTCCAGGCACTGGTCCCTCCTGATAACATGTCCAAAGTACACGAGACTAAGTCTCACCATCCTCACATCTAACTAAGCCTCACCATCCTCACATCTAAGGAGCATTCTAGTTGTACTTCTTCCAAGACAGAATTGTTCCTTCTTCTGGCAGTCCATGGTATATTCAATATTCTTTGCCAACATCATAATTTGAAGGCATCAATTATTCTTCAGTCTTCCTTATTCATTGTTCAGCTCTCACATGTATATGGGGCAACTGAAAATACCATGGCTTGGGTCAGGCGCACCTTAGTCCTCAAAGTGGCATCTTTGCTTTTTGACACTTTAAAGAGGTTTTTTACAGCAGATTTGCCCAGTGCAATACATCATCTGATTTCTTGACTGCTGCTTCCATGGGCATTGATTATTGATCCAAATAAAATGAAATCCCTGACAACTTCAATCTTTTTTCCATTTATCATGATGTTGCTTATTGGTCCAGTTATGAGGATTTTTGTTTTCCTTATGTTGAGGTGTAATCCATACTTAATTAATAGAGACTCTTTTCTTTGACAAAAATAGGATCTGTACAAGCCCCTCTCCCTGCAGTGGAAATCACCATGACAGGAATTGCTTTGCTTTGTTTTATTTAAAAAGAACCCTTAAGGGAACAATGGAGTAAAAATGTTTGAGAAGCATCCATGACTTTTTACATGTAAGTGCAAAATAGATGTAATTGTACCAAAAGAAGGAAATGGCAGGAAAAGACAGTAAATTACCATAACACCATACTGTAAAATTTAGCTTAAAAACGTTTGCTGTACTCAAATTTATTTCTATGCAGCAGCAATATTTCCCTCTTTTGAATACAGAAACTCCCTTAGGGATAGTGTGAGTGAGTCAGCTAGCAACGCCCCCCTCCCCTCCAATATCTGGGAAGGCTATAAACCATTTCCTAAGCCTACACACAGTACATGGTACACAGATGGCCTGATGAAAATAATTTCCTCTGCCTTAGAATTTCTTTGGGTAGCCAATTCATTGATACAATTTAAAATATCTATGAGATAAATTTTTAATAAGCATACTTTGAATTTAAGTTTCAGATAACATAATCAAAGTATATAAACAAAGATGTTTAAAACAAGGATGTATGCGATTGCAAAGCTTAAACTTGCAGAGTTGAGATCTATTTTAATCTACAGTTTACAAATTAAACCTAAGAAATGTTGACAGCATTTTCCAGATAGGCGCAAAGTTAGGGACAAGTAATTTTCCATTGTTGTTAGCCCTGGGATTGGGGGGAGGAGAGGTGAAAAATGATCCACTGCCTCTGACCAGATGTTACCCATAAATTGATTCTCTTTTGTCTTTGATGGGAGTCTCTGGGAGGGTCAAATGCTTAACTCATTCACTGCCAAGCAAAAAGTTGCCTGTTCAAGTCCACCTAGAGGCATCTCAGAAGAATGGCCTGGCAATTTATGTGAAATTGGTAACACAGTTCTACTCTGACACACATGGGGTCACCTTGAGTTGGAATAGACTGGACGGCACTGGGTTTTTGTGTTTTTTATTTTTGTCTTTGATGATTCTTCTGCCACCATCTTTGCCATAGATTCATTTTTTTCCCTCTTCTCAACTAAGGAAGCAGACATTATAATCACAAAGATTAGACTTAGCACCTGACTGGCCAGCCTTGCCTTTGATGGAAAGCCACTGCAACAAACAGCATTCCTCCTTTTCCCTTAATCCTAATTTTTCCTTCTCTCTAGTGTTACCTTCCAAGTAAGGGTATGCTGAAAAGACATGGAAGGAACAAAAGGAGGCTATCCATAAGGTATTTCTCAAGCAAAGTCCCAAATACTAATTATATGCAACATTAGGTGTTTTTCACTCTTTCAGCAGATATTTATTAAACTATTCCATGCGCCAAACACTGTGCTATGAATACATCAGTGAAAGGGCTCATGAAGTTTATGGTCTATGAGGTAGACAGGTATTAGCCAAATCATTAATATTATAACGTTGATGAAAAGCATACACAGTGTGCTTATAAGAGCAATAGGCTGAGAAATACAACCTAATACGGAGTATCAGTAAAGATTCCTCAGGGGAAGGGACAGTAAGATGAGATGTGAAAGGTGAGTAGGAGTTACACAGGCAAAGAGAATATATGATGTGGTGTTTGGGGTTTGAATAGGTGGGAGAAGTAGAGGGTGGTTCCCACGTAGAAAAGACCAGTTTATTACGTAAAGGCCCTAAAGCGGGAAAGCAAGAAAGGATTATGTAAGTGGGTGAATTATATTTAATGAATTATTAAAGAATTTTTCATAACCTTTAATATGTTATATAGGCACTATGAATTTCTAAGAGTGATATACATTAAGCAGCAGTTCCCAAACTACAGAAAACTGTCTTTTTTTTCCTTCCCCTCAATTTTCAGAGAACAGTGTTCCTTTAAGAGAACCGAAGAAATGGTCTCATTAACATGCTTTAACTACAAGTATTCTTTTTCCCTTCTCTAACTGTCTGGTGGGAAATTCAGGTAGAAGCAGAAAGAATAAGAAGAATATCTACCTCATTGTGGGGAAAGTAAGAAAGAATACAAAAATGTGATATATATATTCCATGAATTCAACCTCTTTGCCTCCATCCAATGCGGTTTTCTATTTTAAGAAAGCATAGAAGTTTTAAGTGCTACAATGTATACATCTTCCATGTTTCTGTTGCAGTTGGGTGATAGGCACATGGGGGTTTATTCTATTATCTCTACTTTTATGTTGGAAAAGATTTTTGTAAAAAATAAATATTTTCTCCATACGTACTTGGAATTCAGCAAATTCCTTCCTTTCTTAACCCACAGTCTCCACCCACTGTGATGGTAAAGAAATAATTTTCAAAACAAATCTTAAAACACACGAAAAAGTTAGTTTTTGAAGAGAATTTCTCATGTCACCAAGATTAGGCCAAACTTCTCAAACTATTAAATAAAGACAAACTTGCATATTTTCCCCTTTCCAATTTATTCTCATTTTTTTCTGTTATCAGTTTCATGTTTATGGGATGTATAGATGCAAAGGAATAGAAAAATATGTATTGCCTTATTTAATGAATTGAATTGTGTCTCCTAAAAAGATATGGTGATGTTCTTACCCCTAATACCTGTTAATGTGTCCTTGTTTGGAAACTGGTCTTTGAAGATGTTACCAGTTAACATGAAGTCATGCTGGAATAGAGTGAGTCCTAATCCAAAATGAGTGATGTCTTTAAAAAAAAGAAAAGAAGAGACAGAGAGAGAAAATAGCCATGTGAAGAAAGAGGCAGAGACTGCAATGATGCACCCACAAGCCAAGGAATGCTAAATATCACCAGCTCTCACCAGAAGCTAGAAGAGATACACAGAACATTCTCCCTCAGAGCCTTCGGAAGAAATTAACTTGGCCAACACCATGATTTCGTACTACCAGACTCCAGAATGGTGTGGTAATAAATTTCTGTTCTTATAAGCCATCCAACCTGTACTTTTTTACAACAGCCTCAGGAAACTAATACACTTTACAACTATCAGAACTAAAATATAGAACTTTTGAATGGATTGGGCCTATTCATGCGAAAATAGCTTTGTGATTCAGCTGAAACTCCACACTCAAAGGTTTGTTAGGTTTATTTGCCAAGCCCCCTGCTGTCCTCATGGTGCACGGATAATCTTATCAAACCACCTTGTAGGGCATTCATAGTCTATAGGAGTGATGGATATATCATGGCTACTTGGCTGCTGATAACAGCTGTGCCCTAAAGACTGTGAGGTCATGGTTTTATATTCCACGTGGGTAACTAAGTTTTACTACTCCTCATGACAAAATACTTCCCTTTAACTCTAGCCTGTCACCTACGCTAGTAGCACCAAATGAAGGAGTGTCTGGACTGTATTCATCTATCACATCTATTAGGGAGACAAGTATAAATTAATTTCATCCCTGTTGTAGGTCAGTACTGCCATCTTTCTTAACAAAATACAAAGTTGTTCATTATTTCACTAGCTGCCAAACTACCTTTCTTTAATCACTAGTAAATATGTTTGCTACATACAGAGTGCAAAATCTGGAGCAAACAAAGCGAAGATTTATTTTTTCCTTTTAAGAAATGCTATTGAACTAATACCTTTTAGTTTTCCCCTAACCACTTAATCACTTCCCTTCTGTCTCTTTTGTTCCTTAAACATAGATTTTTCTGACCTAGCTCTCTTCACAAGGATATGTTCTTCAAGGGCAAACTCAAATTGAAAATCTAAATCTCCATTATCAATGGGAATATTAAGTAAATTACAGAACTTTCCTATTATGGAATACCATGTAGCCATTAAAAAGAATGAGGCATATCTAAATATAATAACAAGGAAAGTTGTTCATGGTATATTGTCAAGTGAAAAGAGCAACTTATAGAACAATATGATCCAGCAAACAAATGCCAGGTGTCTGTATATGTCAAAATATATAGGAAAATATCTGGAAGGCTGTATGTCAAACTTGGGATAGTAGGACTGGGAATAGGAGAAATGAGTAGTAAGACTTTCCTATTTTATTTTATACAGTTGTGAATTGTTTGAATTTTTATAATGAGTTCGTGTTATTTTTATAATGTAAAAAGCAATTTTAATGAAAAATCCAAGAAAGATTTAAATACACAGACATATGTCACGTTCATGGAGAGGAAGACTCAATATTGGTAAGATGACAGTTTTTCCCAACTTGATATGTATATTCAATACAATCTCAATTAAAATCTCAGCAGGTTACTATGTAGATCTCCACAAACTAATTCTAAAGTTTATATGTGAAGGCAAATGACCTAGAAAATACAATACAATATTGAAAAACAAAAACAAAGTCAGAGTACTGACACTACTCAACTTTAAGACTACTATAAAGCTATAATAACCAAGACAGTGTTACACTGGCAAAGAATAAACAAATAGATCAAAAAATGGAACAGAATAGTCAGAAATAAAACCACACAAATACAGTCAACTGATCTTTGATAAAAGAGCAAAGGCAATCCAATAAAGAAAGGGGAGTTGTTTCAACAAATAGTGCTAGAACAACTGGACAGCCCCATGTAAAAAAAAAAAAAATGAATCTAGACACAGAACTTAAATCTTCCACAAAAATTAAAAATGGATCACAGACCTAAATGTGAAATGTAAAACTATAAAACTTCTAGAAGATAGCATAGGAGAAAATCTAGGTAACCTTGGATTTGGCCGTTAGTTTTTAGATACCACAAAAAGCACAATCCATGAAAGAAAAAAACTGTTAAGTTGGACTACATTAAAATTGTAAACTTCTGCTTTGTGAAAGACACTGTTAAGAGACTGAAAAGGCAAGCCTCAGATTGGAAGAAAATATTTGCAAAGCACCTATCTGATAAAGGACTTACATCCAGAATATACAAAGAACTCTTAAAACCCAACAATTAGAAAGCAAAAAACCCAATCACCAAATGGACAAAAGATCTGACCAGACACTTCACCAAAGAAGAATACAGATGGCAAATAATCATAAGAAAAGATGCTCAACATAATGTGTCATTAGGGAATTGCAAATTAAAACAAGATACCACTAGACACCTATGAGACTGGTTAAAATCCAAAACAATGACAACACTAAATGGTGGTGAGAAAGTGGTGCAACAGGATCTCTCACTCATTGTTGGTGCCAATACAAATAGTGCAGTCACCTGGGAAGACAGTCTGGCAGTTTATTACAAATATAAACATAATCTCACCACCATACTATCTAGCAAACACACTCCTAAGTATTTACCCAAATGTGTTTAAAACCTATGTCCAGACAAAGACTGTCTTAGGCCGGGTACTCTAGAGAAGCAAAACCAGTAAAGCATATAAATATATAGAGAGATTTATACCAAGGAAACAGCTCAAGCAATTGTAGAGGCTAGAATGTCCCAAGTCTGTGGATCAGGGTAGAGGCCTCTCCCAATTCACGCAGCCGCAGAAGCGAACCCAAGATTGGCAGGCCAGAGAGCAGGGCTCCCACTTACAGGCTGTGAAGATCGACGAATCCCAAGATCAACAGGTAAGCTGCTAGCTAAAGTCCCAAGAACCGGAGGTGAGATGACAAGAAGCAGCTGCCGGATCCGGAACAAGTCAAAAACTTTAGCAAGGCAAGCAGGAGGAAGTAGCCAGCAGAGGGCAGAGAGATGAAGGCTGAGGGGGCAGTGAGCCGCCACAGGCCGCGCTCCTGCTGGTACCACTCAGCAGATTCCATTATGGGGGTGATCACATATCCAGTTTCAACAGGGAAATGATCACATTATACAACTGTCAAAACACTGAGAATCATGGCCTAGCTAAGCTGACATACAATCTTAACCATCAAAAACACCTGCACATGAATGTTTATAGCAGCTTTATTAATAATGAAAAAGAAATGTGCTCTCAGGCTGCAAAAAGACATGGAGGACCCTTAAAAGCATATTGCTAAGTGAGAGAAAACCCACTGCCACAGAGATGACTCCAACTCTTAGCAACCCTGTAGGGTTTCCAAGGCTATAAATCTGTATGGAAGCAGACTGCCACGTTTTTCTCCTGTGAAGTCACTGGTGGTTTCAAACCACCAATCTTTCGGTTAGCAGTCCATTGCTTTAACCACTGCACCACCAGGGCTCCAAAGTGAAAGAAGCCAATCTGAAAAGGCTACACACTATATGATTCCAACTATATGACATTTTGGAAAAAGCAAAACTATAGAGACAGTAAAAAGATCTGTGGTTTCCAGGGG
This sequence comes from Trichechus manatus latirostris, assembly GCF_000243295.1. NCBI lineage: Eukaryota > Metazoa > Chordata > Mammalia > Sirenia > Trichechidae > Trichechus > Trichechus manatus. Next base: position 360,381 of record NW_004444238.1, read on the forward strand.
TTTAGAGGATGGGAGGAGGATGAATAGCTGTGGAGCATAGGGGATTTTTAGGGCAGACCAACAGCAAACCACTTGCTCGAAATTCAAAAAGGAATACAGCCAATTTTTTTCCATAAGTTCTTCCTTCAAATGCAAATCTTCTATTCTCTCAGCAGTTCTGGGTGGTTCTGCATGTTTTTTTAAATGGAGATCTGAATGGAGCTCAGGTTTTCAGCCTAAGGCCCCCACTCTATACACAGGGCTACTTCATTCAAACAACCTGTGTTTCTCTTAGGCAAATTCTATTTCTTCTTTTAGCATATCCAAATCAAGTATTGGCTGAAGAGGGAGTTGCATGCTTTCTGTAATCTATAATACCCAATATTCATTTCTAGCATACATTTAGGTCTGCTTTACAACATTAGATAGGAGAAACATTCAATATCCCCACTACATTCAGATAAATGCATAATCCTAAACACATAATCCTTTTAAAATATTCCAGTTTAGTCTTCTCTACACCTTAACTATCTTCCCATTCATATGCATATGGCCTTGGGCCTCTGGCTGGGTGGAACCAGAAGATCCTGGCCCCCTATCAATCATCCTGCTTATCTGGCCTAGCTTTTGCCCCAGGCCACTCCAGGTGCAGCTTTTCAGTCATTACAGGTAAAAACAACGATCTAAGAATCAAAAGTTTCACTTCCCAAGCCCCTTCATTCTTTATCCTACAAAGTCCCATGCTTTCATGAGTCTGGAGCCATTACAAAGAATCCCACTTCTGACATCAACTGTAAAAAGGGCTTTGGGGCAGTGTCTGACCTCTTACCTCACAAGGGGAAAGGAGAATCAAGATCAACAGCCCAAGGCTGATTCCCATGAGGTGGAGGTCAGATATGCCTCCTCTCTCTGTCATCTTTACTAATTCTGACACCAACGGTCCCTCCCACAGCACTTTCTATTGGGTTTGATAATTCATTGCAATGGCCACACAGAACTCACAGACCATACACACAATTATGGGGTTTATTAAGGAAGTAACAGTTACAGTTCAGGCTCAAGAACATTCAGGATATAGTTCTTCCATCAGGAGAGCCTCTCCTCAGCTGTGCTTGCAGGCATGCCTCTCCCTGGCCCTCAGTCTCCACCCGAAGGCACTCAGCTTTCTCTCTCCATGGGTCAGGAAGCCCACCATGCTGTCTCCTGTTGCCAGGTCTCTGCTACTGGGTCTCTCCTTCCTCGGTGGTGGTGAGCTCCTCCTCTTTGCTCTGGAATTAGCTCTCTTTTAAGGAAAAACTGACCAATCCCCTTGATAGGCCACAATTACTCTATCACGCAATCACCTGGGTGGCAGTTACAAGACCACCACTAGGAAGGCCACACACTAAAGTAATTAATCCACCGCAGGTAGTGAAATTATTCTGTGTGAGACTGTAATGGTGGATATATGACCTCATGCATTTTTTAAAACCCATAGGACTATACAACAAAGAATGAACACTAATGTAAACTATGGACTGTAGTTAATAATGTATTAATATTAGTTAATCAATTATAACAAATGTAACACACTAATAAAAGATAATAATAATCGTGGAAACTATTGGGTGGGTACATGTGAACTCTTTGTACTTTCTATAATTTTTCCATAAACCTAAAACTGCTATGAAAAGTAAAAATTATTAATAATAATTTTAGGAACATACTGGTAGGTGACAAATATTTGATGGCCCCAATTAGTTAGCTGGAACCTCCATTATTTATACCATTTTATTTCTCCAAGTTTATTTTCCACTGACTCTCCCATACATAGCATGGGTGCTAATGACACTGGACTTTAACTTTTCTAAATACTGCCTGGATTTTCTAATGCTTCCACCACAACTCAGAGTACCCCCTTTTTTCTTAAATTCAATTACCCTAAAAAAAAAAAACTATGCCTATATGAGATTTTGTGCACATACGAGAATCATGCACATAGAGAATCATACACATATGAGAACATGATGTACTTTATAAAAGAAAAAGTGCAGATTTCCAGAGAATTTTCTGCATTTTCAATCAACAAGCTTTAATAAATCTTAAATATATCACTTCTTGAATTATAAAGTAACAGGAAATAATAAATAAGTACAAAGTTTCTGAACAGATAATCGTTATTTCTGTATAAAACAATGACTTTCTTAAACATTAAGAATATTGTGACAGCCCTCAATAATTTTTAGAATGAGGTAGAGAACACAAAGAAAGCAAAAAAGTGCATTTCACTTCAAATAAAAAAATTAAAAATCAAGAACCAAATTTCCTACCATTGTGAGGGTAAATGGATGATTTTCCAATGCAGACACACTGGGACAATGTAGGAAGATATACTAAAAAGAAACAGATAATTTTTAAACAATCAAGAAAGGAGCTCAAATATTCCAATGATGCTATGTCTGCTAATTTTCAAAATCTAAATAAGAATAAAGGGTGTGCTAAAAGCTGCTGACCACTAACTCACCTGGCCAGGTCTTGCTTTAAAATTTTCTCTGACCATTCGAATTTCCATGACATCTGAGGGATGACTTATGACTGAGATGATGGTCACTGGCTTATTGCTCCGGATACATCTGTAAAGTCTTTCAGCACAGTATAGGCACAAAGGTCCAGAAATCCAAAGCCAAGTCTAAAGGAGAATTTTGAAAATACCCTTAAGAAATATTTTCATTTTAAGAACCTTTATATCATGCACAATTGCTTATCTCACACGTTTCAGTAATACATTTTAATCTGTATTTTTTTTTTTTTTTTAATGATTTCATGATTTCTTCAGGGTCTTCAACTGTGTTAGGTTAATTTTTTTTTTAATTTTTGTGGTGCATTAGGTGAAAGTTTACAGAGCAAATCAGTTTACCATTCGATAGTTTGTACATAAAGTGTTCCATGACATTGGTTTCATTCCCCACGTCAGCACACTCCCCATTTCCGCCTTAGGTTCCTTGCTCCCTTTTGTCCTGGTTTTTAACCCCTTCCGCCTTCTCATGTTTGCTGTTAGGCAAATGTTGCCTTTTTGATCTCATACAATTGATCGTTCTAAGGAACACATTCCTCTCGGGTGTTATTGTTTATTTTATGGGACTGTCTATGGTTTGGCTGAAAGGTGGTCTAGGCAATGGCTTCAGTTTCAGTTCAGAGGGGTGTCTTAGGGCCATAGTCTTAAGGGTTCCTCTGTATTTTAAAATCTATATTTTCAATAATAAAAAGTAAATGAATAAAAAATAATAAGTGCTCACTGCAACTCATTCAAACAATACAGATATAAAAAATAAAAGGGAAGTGATGCCAAGACCCCACTATCAAACACATGCCCCAGGTATAACAAGCATTAGCAGATAGGTGTACACCCCTTCACAATTCTGTGCACACAGCAAATATGTAATGTGTATATACAATATCTTTCTCTAGAAAGAAGGAAGTTGAAAAGTCAGGTAAATCTATTAGTTTAGAAAAAAAAAGTATCAGTCCAATGTTTATTTAAAAAAAAAGAAAATCCTAGGTATTTTGTAACTTATAAAAAACACATATTTTTAAAAATGGGATATGTTAGACATTATTTTGCAAGCGACTTTTACATACTGTCATATAAACAGAAGATAATACTTAGAATTTGAAAACAATGACAATTTTACATATGTGCTGGATGAACAGCCCTGATCCCCGGATAACTGAGTACTTTGGGAAGTGTAGAAGCCTGTATGGCCAGCTTGCTCCTACAACTGCACACTACATCTCCCTCATCACTATGAGGCCTCTACTCAAAAATCACCATTTTAATGCTTACATTTTAAAACCTTATTTATATAGTTGTCCTAGACCTACCACTTCCCATGCAGACAGATCATGTCTCTTCCTCATATAATGGCATTTAGCCCAATAGTGTGTGCAGAGCAGGCATGGCAGAACAAGCTCTGTGAGGTAGCAACCTTGCAACTTTGTGACAAACACCCTTTAAACATCAGGTCCAACATGAGTAAAATAGGAATCCCCATACCTGCCCTGTCTAGCATTCAGCATCGTGTGAAGGCCAGAAAAATTCTGAAAATTGTCAATTCTAATGGAAATTCAAGGACTATTATTAATAATAAACATAAGACTAACATACTTATTCCAAAATCATCCTCGGATTGACTGGAGCCTTTGGCTCCCTTTCCTTCTCTTCTGAAGACAGACATTCAGCATCATTATTTCAGAATTATACTTCGTATAGGAAAAGAGTGTATAATTTTCTGTGTGTGCAGCCACAAGTGAAGATTAGAGCCCTTATTTAACTACTTGGGCAATCACTTTCATGAAGTAGTATGAAAAAGATAGTATAATGTGCATTCATATGATGCTTTACAGTTTATAGATCACATTTACATGCATTGATCTAATGGTTGTAGGACAAACCCCTGAGCTCTTATCATTATATCCATTTTACAAGTACGACAAGTTGAGATTCTATTTTATGAAAAATTAGTTGAGTTCAGGGATAGAGTCAGAAAATGAACTTAGGTTTTCCAACTCCTGATGCAGGGTTTTTCTCCCATGGTGTTTCAATGACCTCCAGGGAGTATCTTTTCACAGGTAGCATGGATGGCACACACAGGAAGGCAGGGGAAGAATATCTCTCTCAGGGACACTACATAAAAGCTTCAGGGCCTTTAAGTTGCCTGGGGCAACTTCAGTTCACAAATGGTTGTTTATCTGGACCTCATTCTGAAACAGGGCCTTAGTGTTCTAAATTGTTGCTGAAGAATACACAAGTATTTGAAATACAGCCATTAAACTATAAGGGGTAACATTAATCCCATTTCCATAGGAAAAATGTTTAAGACTTAAAATAAACCTTGATAACTATGTAATGTGCCAACTGCAGTGGGATCTTACTTCCCAAATAAACTAGGAGACAGGGCCTCCGGCTTTAATAAAAGCCACCAGTGAAGGGGTCGAGTACTTTAAATCCAAGTTATGAGTGGAACTTCAAAAGGGAAGCGGAATGCTGAGTAGTAAAGAAAAGACGAGGAGAGAAAGCACAATAAAGTGCTGCTGATAAGGTAGTGGAACATTCCCTTTTGGGGTCAGCACTTTTCAGGAAGTCAAAAAAAAAAAAAAGTAAGAACTTGGGTTTTTTTTTTTAAAGTAAACCAAGGAAGATATAATAGGAAAGAGAAATTGTGAGGAAAGATAGCATCTGAAGGTTATTTGGGTACCAATGGAGCTATAAAAATACAACCTCTGGTTTCCTTTTCCTCATATGAAGAACGACTGCTAAGAAGTCAATATTTCTGTTTTTTTCCTGCCAAATTTTAGTGTGATTATAACACAAATACGGAGCCCTGTTGGTACAATGGTTAAGTGCTTAGCTATTAAGGTCAGCGGTTGGAATCTAGTAGCCATTCAGAGGCAGAAAGATGTGGCAGTCTGCTTCCATAAAGATTAACAAATAAAAACCAAACCTACTGCCATCGAGTCGATTCCAACTCAAAGTGACCCTGGACAGAGCAGAACTGCCTCAGAGGGTTTCCAAGAAGCGGCTGGTGGATTTGAACTGGTAACCTTTTGGTTAGCAGCTGAGCTGTTAACCACTGCATCACCAGCACTCCATGAAGATTACAGCCTTGGAAATCCTATGGGGCAGTTCTACTCTGTCCTATAGAGTCACGAGTCTGAATCAACTCCATGCCAACATGTATAGTACAAATATTCAAAAAGTGCTCTCATCATTCTGCAAGAATAATTGCTTTATATAGCTTCAAAAAACATATTTAAATGCAATTTTGATCAACCATTATAGGAACCTGGATTTGCAGAAACCATCTAAGACGTAGAATTAATTTAACCTGTGGAAAATTAGCTTGGAACCTGGGCTCTTCCTTACAAATCTTCACAAATGTATTCCTGGTAAGCTCATCTGGTTTTGAAAATTCTCCAGGGAAAAGTTCATGGAAGTCCTCTGAGAGATACTCTGGTAAGGGAATATTCTGGTAGCGGGTCCGGTTAAGACTGATGCAGCCAGGAGGGTGGGTATCTAAATTAGTTTGATACTTCAGCAGCCCTCTAAAATTTAAAAAAAAAAAAAAAAAAAGAGGAGGATGAAAAAAAAGATTGAGATCAGGGGACACAATAAAAGAAAATAACCCTTCTCTTAGTACTTTTATACGGCATTTTTCTGAAAAGTATTCCTTACACATCTTATTTAGGAGAAACTGAGAAATGTTAAAATTTCTAATAAATTATTTTATAGGGAACTAAATGAAAATTTCTGGCCTCCCAAACAAATGCCAAAAATGCATGATAGGAAAGAACACAAGCACTCTAACTATTCTTGAACTTGACAGCCTTTACTTTAAGTCTATTAGGCTTTCATGCAATCACATACAAGTTTTCACTTCAATAAACACTGTAATGATGAGTGACTCTGCTATATCTTCAAACAGAAATGGAAAAGTACAGCGATCACATCTGATTTGGGTAACACTCAATAAAACTGCTGATTTAGACAGAAATCTTAAACAAAAATAACAACAGGAACTAGAAGCTTGCCTCCCCTATGATCTGAAAAAAAATTACACATAGCAATCAGACCCTAAATCTGTTTACTTTTCTATTTCTCCATAAACAGGATGACATGAAAATCTCAAAATAATGAAATCAGGCAGGAGAGCCTAAAACCCTGAAATCCTATTCTGATTCTGCCTTTTTCTTATTTGGTGACATTCTAAGACAAAACATTCAACTTCTGTGTTCTATATTTTCTATTAATAAGGAGTTAAGTGAGATCTACCTCATGGGGATAGTGCTTCAAATTATAGACTGTACAGAGCATCAATCAAATAGAGCACTGCTTCATAAGCAAATGTTGAAAAAATAAAAAGGTAATTTTATGAAAAGCACCGAAAACTTTGCTGTGTGTTTTTATTTTAGAAGACATAAAAAATATTTTGCTCCCAAAATGATTTTTTCTGGTTGGCTTTAAGGAGTCCTGATGACACAGTGGTTAAGTGCTCTGCTACTAACTGAAAGGTCAGCAGTTCAAAGCCACCAGCCACTCCATGCGAGAAAGACGCGGCAGTCTGCTCCCATAAAGATCACAGCTCTAGAAACCCTATAGGGAAGTTCTACTCTGTCCTATAGGGTCGCTATGAGTTGGGATTGACTTGAGGGCAGCAGGATTTTTTTTTTAAAGTGTGTGTTATCTTCCAATTACCTTTCATGCTCCCAAATAATTAATTTAAATAGCTTAAACTGTGTATCTTTAAGTGTATCACAGGTATAGTGATTTTACAAATGCTTTTACAAAGACAATATTTTAAAATAACAAAAACTATAAGATGAATAATGATACTAATAGATAAACCATAAGAAAGTTAGGAATGCAATGGCTGAGGCAGTCGTTGGCAGAATATGCCATCTCCTTAACCTGATCAATTTCCTCTTTTCTCCCATTTATGTTCAGCTCCTTTTCTCTCTTCTTTTTGCTTTCTTCCTTCAAACTAATCATCATAAAGTCATTAGGGAGCACACACAGTACACGTCAGGGGCATCTAACTATGGACTGCATTACACCACATTCATCTATCGTAGGCCACACACACACATTTTTCCTTTTTAAGTAATAGGAGTAGATAATGGCTGAGGTGTGGCATAAATTGATGGATATCATATGAATGTGAGTCAAGTATATAACTATTTTCTTTTTGTCAATATTCCTTCATAGAGTTCTAATCCCATAATATAATTGTTGTAATATTATCTAGGACAAGCTATTAATTTGATTTAGCCTCCATTACAAATAATGATTTACCCAACCCTATTGCTTCCATTGACCCTCCTGAGGGTAGTGGCTGACAGGTGGGTAGGCCAAAAATCTTAGGCATTTATTCTACTTGTCAAAGGTTGAACAAACATTGGCACAATACACTTAGCACTATTATACGTAGTGCTACAGAGGTCAAAGAACAGTTCAATCTGGTCCCCACCCTCTAGAAACTTAAAATTTTAGTTTGGAAAATATCATTGGAGAAATACAACATAAGTCAGACCACAAATAATGATTGAAATAGAGGTTTTATAATAACAGCTCAGTAATTCTTGGTCAACACCATGTATAGCACAAAGCATGTTAGATACATTTCACATTATCCTCATGACACATGCATAAGAATTATTCCCATTTTACAAATGAAGATTTTAAAAGAGTAAATAAATAATATGTCTATATTCGCACAGCTGATGTGACAGAGCCAAAATCTGAACCCAGACCTGACAAATTCTAGGCCCTTTACCTCTCACTAAACAGAAGACTAGTTCATTATATCCCGAGGAAAACTGATATTTCTTAGGAAAGTATTCTATCAGGATTTTTTTTTAATGTCTATTTCTCATTTAAGCTTCAAAACAAGTATTTTCATTCCCATTACACAGATGAGAAATCTACTGCTTTTGCTTAGGCAAGAAATTAAGTAGTAGTCAAAGCATAGGAGCTCTGGTGGCATAGAGGTTAACCGCTCAGCTGCTAACTTAAAGGGTGGCGGTTCGAACCCACCAGCCGCTCCATGGCAGAAAGATGTGGCAATCTACTACCTTAAAGAATCCAGCCTTGGGAACTCTATGGGGTAGTTCTACTCTGTCCTACAGGATTGCTCTAAGTCAGAATAGATTTGAGGCACACAAAAACAACAGTAGTCAAAGCATGGGGTTCAGAAACCTTATCTCCCTCACTCCAAACACCTATGTCATGCAAATCAAATCAGTTGGTTAAAGAAGCAGACATCAAGGAAATGGTTCAAAATGAACAAAGGCAAAGAAATAAGGTCAGATAGTATGTGTGAATGTGTGTGGGGTGTAAGTGTGTGTGTATGTGTGTTGGAAGGAGGCTGATAATAATGGATAGTCTTAACATTAGGCAAATGAATGTTATTTATTCCTTCTCCTAAATCATAACAGCACTCAGGTGGACACAGCCTTGCCATGCTAATTAATGGTCCTTAGAGTGATAAATGTTGTTACTATACAGTGTAAGTCTTCAGGCCAGTCCAGTCAAATAAACAGTGTTGCTGCTCTTGGCACTGAAAGTGACACATAGTATTCTAAAATCCTTTTAATTTTGAGAGTTTTATGTTGGTTTAAACTACTGCTGTGCTAAATGGCATAGCTTATCTCTGTCTTAAAATCTCACTAAATTTCTTTACTTTGTCTTAGTTTATAATCGCTGCCATCAAAGAAACATGGATAAGAGAAAATGATAAAAAATATCATTCATCAAAAATAAAAAAATCAAATATGGAATCTCACGTTAGAGCTAAAGTACAACCTTGAGTATATCTCACCTGAATTTAGAGACTATCTCAAGAATAGGTTTGACACGCTGAACACCAATGACCAAAGACCAGACAAGTTGTGGAATGGCATCAAGGACATCATACATGAAAAAAGCAAGATGTCATTAAAAGTGTTGAAAAGCAAAGACATCACCTTGAAGACTAAGGTGCGCCTGACCCAAGCCATAGCATTTTCTATTGCATCATATGCATGCGAAAGCTGGACAATGAATAATGAAGATCAAAGAAGAACTGATCCTTTTGAACTGTGGTGTTGGCGAAGAATACTGAATATACCATGGACTGCCAAAAGAATGAACAAATCTGTCTTGGAAGAAGTACAACCAGAATGCTCCTTACAAGCAAGGATGGTAAGACTACGTCTTACATTCTTCAGACATGTTGTCAGGAGGGATCAGTTCCTGGAGAAGAACGTCATGCTTGGTAAAGTACAGGGTCAGCAAAAATGAGGGAGGCCCTCAACTAGATGGATTGACACAGTGGTTGCAACAATGGGCTCAAGAATAACAACGACTGTAAGCATGGCACAGCACTGGGTAGTGTTTCGTTCTGTGGTGCACAGGGTCGCCATGAGTCAGAACCAACTCGACGACACCTAACAACAACATGTCATTGGCTCTAACTAGGTGGTGAAGATACTGAAAGGCTCACAAGGAAAGACACTCAGTATTCAAAGGACTGGTGCTGGGTACACCACACACATGCTTGATGCTTTAAACATGCTTTGTTTAAACTTCATAACAAACTGTGTGGTAGGACTCAATGGCCCTATCCTAACAATGAGTGAATATATTCAGAGGATTTAAGTCATTTGCTTAAGACTACGCTGTCAGTGGTACAGTTAAGGCAGAGACGCCAGACAGTTTGATTCCAAAGTCCATGCTGCTTCACCTAAGCCTGGCTCACTTCCCTTTGCAGAATAGAATACCCATTCTACTTTTTTGAAGAATATCCTGAAATTGAAGGCCAATGTATGTACTGAACAAACTTTTATCGCACTGCATGGTTATATATTTAGAAAAGGCAATAGAGTATATTTCTACCAAACCAATAATTTATATATTTGTTATTTTCCAAATTAAATTAAATGCAACAGCTTACTTTTTCATTGTACTAGTGAAAAATAAGAGTGCACACTTCCTTGTTACTAGTGCAAAATTTTTAGAATTCTTAGAATATGTATTTTTAGAACACAATATTTCATAAAAATTACATTTCAAGCCCATTAAAATAATTTCTTTCTGAAGAAGTTTAGATAGGAATGTAGACTAGATATTACAGATATTCGGATTGATAGATTAAAAATCAGATATCATCTCTCTAGTCCGTTCATTTCACTGTAACCACATTTGTTAAAATTTGAGTTATAAGTTATGTATGGTTTTTTTGGTTGTTCTGAATTCCCAGTACCTTTATTTATTTCAGCTGACATAAGTACTTGTCTTTCTTAAGAGTTTAATGTAACCGTCTCAAATATAAAGGAGTCCATTTTTAACAACACGCCGCTGTGTCCATCTGCCAGATAATCCTGATTCCTCTCCTTGCCCCACATCACTACCCAAATATATCTGTTTTCAAATGTATTATTTTATCAATTTTTGAACCTTATTAATTTAAACAATATAGCTTAAAGAAGTTTACAATCTAGTGTAGTGCTGTCCAATAAAATTTCCTGTGATGATGAAAATGTTCTAAATCAGTGTTCGTCCAATATAGTAGCCATGAGCCATACGTCACTATTGAGAAACTGAAATGTGGCTAACGCAGATGAAGAATTAGATTTTTTAGTTTTATTTAATTTTAATTAGATAGTCACAGCTCAGATCTAATGGGTATAATCAGATATGAAAGCAACAACACAAAAGTGAAATAAGTAAACGCTATATTGTTGTATAGTGACCTCTCGAGGGCATGTAAGGGTGATGAACTTTGACTAGGAAATTTTGGAAAGGGCTTAACGGAAAAGGAGGCAAGAATATGGAGATCCTAATGGTGAGAGAACAGGAGAATTGGCATTCCAAGAGAAAGGTGCACGATGAACAAAGTCACATGGATTATTACCAAATCAGAAGGAAGTATGTCTTAGAGCTCGGCTGCTAACCAAAAGGTTGGCAGTTTCAACCCACCAGCCGCTCCTTGGAAACTCTATGGGGCAGTTCTACTCTGTCCTATAGGGTCGCTATGAGTTGGAATCGACTCGACGGCACACAACAACAACAGCATGTCTTATGCAAGGAGCCCTGGTTGGGCAATGGTTAAGCACTTAGCTGCTAACCAAAAGGTTGGTGGTTTGAACTCACCAGAGGCTCTGCAGGAGAGAAGACCTGACAATCTGCTTCTGTAAAAATTATAGCCTAGAAAATCCTATGGGGCAGTTCTACTCTGTCCTACAGGGTGGCTATGAGTCGGACTTGACTTGATGGCACCTAACAATAAAACAACATGTCTTATGCATTTATATACCTCTTTACGTGTCCATGTTGTTGTTGTTGTTACCTGCTATCCAATCGATTCTGACTCACGGTGACCCCACATGTGCAGAGGAGAACTTTTCCACAGGGTTTTCAAGGCTGTGACCTTTCAGAAGCAGATCTCCAGGCCTGTCTTCTGAAGTGCCTCTGAGTGGGTTCAGACCGCCAACCTTTTGGCTAGTAGTTGAGTACTTAATATTTGTGCCACCCAGAGACTACGTCATGTGTCCATACTCATTGCCAAAAACTACTAGCCCTCCAGTTAGTTTCTTGCACACAGTAAATCTCCAATTCATTTTTAGTGAATGAATTTTAAAAGCAAATAATGCTTACATAATTAGTTTTAATGTAGCAAGTGCATTTAAGTCAAATAAAAGGGAATATTCTTACAGGTATTGCTGTATCTTTCATAATGAAATAATAAATAATTTGAAACTGAAAAACAGGAAGAAGAAAGATGCTAGTGAGTGGTAAACAGAATCTTGCCAAGTTAAGACAGTGATATGGTGGGGGGCCGGGGGGAGTGCACAGACTATGTGGGAGTAGGAGTGTTTATTACTAATGTTTTTAGTTGTGTTGTATTACATTCCAAAAGAGAATTGCTGAAATATCTGTGGAATGTCTAGTACTCTCCTATCATGAGAATTGAAGGACTTTACGGTGTATCAAAATACATGTTTGTGGATGCTACTGTTTTTTAAATTCATAGGATTTTAGCATGTGCTTTCACCATTCAAAAGTGTTTCAAAAAAATAGGTGTCTTTCTTCTTTGTCTTTTTTCCTCAAGAGGCATTAAAGTTACATTCTCATTTCTAGAAAAATTCTTGACTGTGGCAAACTCATAGAAAATAATACAGAACACAGAACTAAATCCTGTTAGGTTACAACATACAAATCATAAAAATAATTTTCTGGCAAGAGTTAAGTATTATAAAATACCGCACCTGCCAGGAGGACAATCACATAATCATCCCTATTTTAACTGTATGTTAAAAACCTCTTAACAAACGCAGTGTTATTTATGTGATCTTTATGTTTGCAAAGATTTTAATCCTTATTCAAAGAGGAGAAAACACACTCTTGTCCCAGAAATAGAGTTTAAGTCAAGAAAACAAACCCAAATTCTACATTTCAAAATCCACTGTAACACTCTAACTTCTGTGGCATCTACTAGAATGTACACTACATAAGGTCAAGGATTTGTCTTGTTTCACTGCTATTTTTCTGGTTCCTAGAAGAAATGTCTATAGCATATAGCAAGTATGCAAGTATTCACTGAAAGAATAAGTGAATAACTGAAGTGTATAAACAATTTTTTGTTGTTGTTGTTGAAACATAACTAAGGAGTCATCTAGTTTTAACAAATACAGAGTTGGTTCTGAACTCACAGTCTAACTTCAAAAAAGATACCCAAATTTTAGTAAATGGTATTCAGTAAAATGAACCGTATGACTATATTCACCTTTGCAGGAGGGTAGCACTAAGTTTGTCCACACCTCCCTCACCTGTGTGTTCTGCCACATCCCCTTTCATTCTCAAGAAGGAGTCCTGGTGATGCAGTGGTTAGAGTGCTTGGCTGCTAACCAAAAGGTCAGCAGTTCAAACCCATCAGGCTCTCTCAGGGAGAAAGACATGGCAGTCTGCTTCCTTAAAGATTTACAGCCTAGGAAGCCAGATGGGGCAGTTCTACTCTGGGTTGCTACGAGTCGGAATTGACTCAACAGCAGGGGATTTGGGTTTGGTTTGGCTTCATTCTCAGAAGTGTCCCATTTGAGCAATAAATTATACGGTCATTGAAAATCTAGTGACAAGCAAAGGGAAACTCAAAAGAAAATAAAAGGGAAAATAAAATTCTCCTTCAGTGCTAGAATAGATTTGCTTCACCTAAGTTAAATTGGGAGTGTGGCCTCACCCAAGTTCCTGTTTGACATTCTAAGAAGAGCAGGTGACTCTCCCTATAAGGAAGAGTACCCAAGCCTCTCCTGTTGCATCAGTGGTGGAAGAGAGACCAGAGAAGGTGCTTCTAAAAGAGAAGATACTTAGGAATCAGCAGCTATACTGCATAAATACCTTCAACCCCTAGTAATACATCCTTATTTCCTCCTCCTGAAGGCACAGCAGAGGGAGAATATATTCAATTCTGCACAGTAAGCTAACCTCAAAAATATTTGTCTAACCCTGGCTAACTACTTGAGCCTAAACTCCGATGAAGTCGACAGTGCCTCTGGTTCATGAATGCCTCTGTTGACACTGTGTTCTCCTGGTTTACATACTAAATACTTGTAGAAAACCATTCTTTTTAAATCCCCTAGGAAAAAAAATAATTCAAGTAGAATGTAAATCACACTCTACAGTGAACTCTCGTCAGCCAAAAGACATCCAACTCTATTTAAAGAATACTTCAGGTATCAGCAGAGCTGGCATAAGAAATTATTTTCACCATTAATTTGCTCTCATCACCATCCATCACATTTGAGTAGGACTTTCCCCCCTCTTCTTCCAGTATTATTGCATTATAATTTCTCTCTCATTTAAATGGAAAAATAATACAATCACTACCCAAGCAACACTCTCAAGCTACAGCCAGTGGGAGTGTTGACCATGGGAAGATTACAGAGGCAAAGCTGCCATATCGTATTGACAATGCATTCCCTCCACGTGCCTTTCAAAGAAGCAGAGTTAGGCTTTTACACTGGGGCTCTGTGACTTGCATAATTGCTTTTCCCTCCAATATCTGTTTAGTCAGTAAGTGAGAATAGAAGTATATATCTCCTCCTGATGAATTTTTCAAATGAAAATGAAGAAAGAAAAGTCCAGTTATATATATTTCTGGAAAAAAGGAAATGGTTTTGGCTTCCCCCAGCCCAATATCTTCTGAATTGATATATCTTTAATACAACAAACAAATATTACCCTCTTAGGAAGATGTATTAAAAATTAGAAGGAAAAATTTCTTAAGGCTTGTTTTGCAAGTCCCAAGAAAAACGTTCACTATTAAAATCAACTGAATTTTAGAGACTTTATAATGCTATAAAAATTGTTGTCCTTTCTAGGAATATTCTTTTGATCTGCTAAGCAGTTTTCATTATATGTTCTTCAAATTACTTTGCCAGTAAGAAAATTTGGGCTCTTCTAAAGTGATATGTTCTTAACAATAAAACTGATTCTTCAAACAGTCAAATGTGGTCTTTCTTCCTTATACAGCTATTAGTATCGGTACTAATACAATTCTGTTCTGCTAACATTTAAGCGCACTTCTATGATCTGTCTACTTTGCTATTTTCACTTATTTAAACTCGAAATGAGCCTACGATGTAGATTTTATTAATCCCAGTTAATAAAGAAGAAAAAGAAAGGAGAAATTCTCTGCCAAGTCATACAGCTATTAAGGAATCCAACTCTTAACTACCATGCTATACTGACCATCTTGGGAAGGAAAATCAATTTATTTTAAAGACCTATTTGAACACTGAGAAGAAATGATCTGTGCTTAGTATATATGAACAGCAGTATTTTACGATGCCATGCAGTACAGATTTGCTTCTAAGTGATAAAAAATCTAAAATATAGGTAACAAGAATGAAATCAGGTGAAGCTAAGGACATGGATAATCATGGAATGAGATAACTGTATCCTAAATAATACTGACTGCAATGTTTGGAGTGAAAAAGGTGAGGTTTCCACCCTGCCAATGTCACATCCCACTACTCTGAGAACAAAGTGGTATCCACACTTTAAAAGTGATACTGAGAAGCTGAGCCAAACGGGAGGCAGTACAACGGTTAGTGTTAGGAATGCGGGCTTTGGAATCAGACTGTTGCTGTTAGGTGCTTTAGCGTCAATTCTGACTCAGAGCAACCACATGTGACACAGCAGAACTGACCCATAGGGGTTTCTTGATTGTAATCTTTACAAGAACCCATCGCCAGGTCTTCTCTCCTGTACAGCAGCTGGTGGGTTGGAGACGCCACCTTTCAGTTAGCAGTGGAGCGCCTAAACCACTGTGCCACCAGGGCTTCTTTGTAATCAGATTACCTGGATTCAAATCCAAGCTCTTCTACTTACTAGCTGTGACCGTCAGCAAATTACCTCACCTCCCACTCCTCGTGTTCCCTCAGTTGTAAATGGAAATAACAGTATCTACAGCGTGTTGGGAGGATTTAATGAGACAAAGCATTAGCAAGGTATAATATAAGTGCTCAATGAATGTTGACTGTTAATATATTCAAAGCAAAAGGTTCAGAACAATGATGAGAGCTGAAATATCATTATGCAAGGAACATCTGAGCAAAATTTAGAGAAGGGGAAAGATTTGATTTCCATGGCCTCCACAGTTGTAGATTTTTTAATCACTGGATAGAAATTACAGGGAACTAAATTCTGGTTAAAAGAAGAAAGAATTTTGTGAGCATTAGAGTTTCCCAAAGACAGAATGGGCTTCTTCAGAACTGAACTTTCACTTAGTAGACATATTCTAGGAAAGATTAAAAAGGTTTGACCAACATGTATCTTTTAAAGTTTTTTTTCCAAATTTTAGATTCTATGGGGGAAAAAAAAAAAAAAACACCTGACAATAAATAATCATATGAAGCAACTGCTCCTCTTACTGTACAAGTCTACTTAGGCAGAGAAATCAGTCAACACTTTCTAACTGACCACCTCATCCTGAAAGACCAAAAATGTTCCAAAATTTCCTGCCCACATTATCCTTCAATTCTCGGAACTACCAAAATTCTTATGAATAAGATATTTTTACATTTTCCATTTGTAATTCTCCCTAGCTCTTTCAATTGATTTAAAAAAAAAAAATCCAAACCAATTATCAATGCTAGGAGACTGGAGATGATATATTATACTGTTCTTTTATACCTTATAGTACTTAGCACATGTACACAGAAGTACTGTATTTTTACACAAATAACACGTGCTTTCTACATTTGTTTAACAACTGCACCCTCCCCCAATGAGTTATTTTTGTAAGACAACTGAGCTAATTTTTTTTTTATTAGAGCCACACGTAAAAAACTGGCATAGTGGCACTTATGTAAATACCTCATGGGGGGAGGGTACAGTTGGCAAACAAATGTAGAAGATGTGCGTTGTTTGCATAAAAATACAGTAAATGCCCAGCAAATCATGATTTTTCTGCTCAATCCTAAAACATACTATTTGACAAAAATCTCAATATAACTCCAAGAATTTTGTTTTGAACAACTGAAGTTTACCTTTATAACCAAACCCTGGACAATGAAATAATCTAGGTATTCCAGAAGATACATTTAAGTTCCCAACACTGGCAGAAAATATAATAACTTAAATAGACTTACTTATTGATAGATCCATTATCAATAAACAATAAAAATTTCCATTTGGAAAAACCTGGAAAATTTATCAGTTTTTTTTCCCCACATCAGAGGTATAATCTATGTTGTTTTATTCAAAACTACATTTCAGAAAAAAAAATACACTATATAGAATATGCTTTTTATATGCATTGTATATGTGTTGCATGATACTCCAGTATTAGAAATTTGTTTTCTTCATTTCTACTGATAATATGCAAACAAGTATTAATTCAGTTGGAATACAGGTAATCCCCGATTTACAACAGGGTTCTATTCTGATGAATCTGTTGTAAATTGGCTCCGATGAAGTCAAATATCTCATTTAAAAAAAAAAAAAAAATTTTTATTGTCTTTTATTATCAGTATCTTTATAAATATTAATCTTTAGTTGTCTTTGGGGATTGGAAACATTACATATAAACTTACAGACATATTTTAATACATATGTACATTAAAAAATATACAAATTTTAAAAATTTATTCTGAGCGAAGAGTTGGATGACATTGGCATTTTGTCAGTTGTGGTAATAACAGCACTTGTGAAAGGTTCTGGATTATCTAGATTATCCCTGGGAATGGGGATGGCATTTCTAGTCAGAAAACTAGTGACAGCTGTCTGTATGGTCCTTTTCTTTTTTTCTTCATGTATTTTGCAATAACATTTCACTGCTTCCTGAATCAGCCTATCAACTTTAGCAAAGCGATTAGCGTTTCTTTCCATGTTTTCAAGAATCTGAAGCCTGTGGTTTAGTTTAGAAAAAAAAACTTCAGCTATTCCTTGTAAATTTTTTTTACTTCTTCCTCTTCCTCATTATTTCTCTCTTTTTCAGCATTTCTTTCCTCTTCAAAATCCATTAAATCTTAATCTGTCAAATCCTTTTCTTCATTATCTATGAGCTGTTCCACAAAGGTGATATCAAATTCTAAATTCAGTGTTCTTACCATATGGACGATTTTCCACCAATCTCTTCCATCGTATTATCCTGATCAAATGCCTGGAGAGTGTTAACATAACTCAGCAATTTTTCCCATATCCCCTGCATGCATTTTCCCATAACTTCCTCCTGGGAAGATGCAATGTTCCAGATACACTGAAGAATATTATAATTCTTCCAAAAACCACGGAATGTTACTGTACCTCCATTCACTGCAGCTACTGCCTGAACAAATGTAGTCTGTAGGTAGTACGCCTTGAAGGTAGTAATTGCACCTTGATCCATAGGCTGAATCACAGCTGTCGTATTAGGAGGTACATACATCACTTTCACGTCTTGATTCAGATCATCTACGCGAGGAAGATGTCCTGGGGTATCATCAAGCAGCAGCAAAATCTTGAAAGGAATGCTCTTTTCACGTGCACTTCTGGGATGAGACAATTTAAAAATCAGTTTTAGAATAACACAATTATCATCCAGGCCTTAGAGTTACTCCTGAGGTAGACCTACAGCTCATTTTTGACAATGTTTAGAATGCTCAGGGCTGTTCAGAATAGTAAACAAGAAAAGATTTTAATTTACATCCAGCAGCATTTCCTCTAAACAGCAGTGTGATTCTGTCTTTAAATGCCTAGATGCCAGGCATCAACTTCGCCTCTGTGAGTACATGTCCGTTCTGGCGTCTTTTTCCAAAACAAGCCTGTTTCATCCACGTGGAAAAACTGTTCTGGCAGGTATTCTTCATCTTGTGTTATCTTGTCCAGCTCATTATTAAATTTTTTGGCAGCTTGAACATCCAGTGTTTCCTGCTTCTCCAATTACATGCATTTATTTAAGCCAAATCTGCATCTGAAGAGGTGAAATCATCCCTTGTTGGCACTGAAGTACTGGAAGTAATCTTCTTGCAGTTCCTTCAGATTTTCAAAAACGTTGCATGCTTTCGTTTGAATCGTCAGTAAACTCATAGGACTTCTCTTCTGGATGTGGTCCTCTATCCAAATCATCAACAGCTTCTCCATCTCATGGATTGGCGCTTGCCTCTTAAAACGGCCTCCAAAATCCTACTCTTATCCTTAACGACTGCCAAAACGGTCATGTGAGACAGTCCTTCCTCATGTGCTATTTTGCAGACTTTCTTTCCATTATCATAGGCCTTAATGACCTTCATCTTTATATCCATGTCTAGAGCCTTCCTCACCTTTTTTGGATTAGAACTTTCAGTGGCATGACTTCTTTTGCTAAATATGTTGTTGGGGATATAAGCAGTGCAGGTGTTACAGTCGAAGAAACTTGAATAACTCTGTTGCAAATTAACAACTGATGCTTCTTATGGTCCAAAACACTGAGTAAGAACACGCTATACGCCTGGTCTACAAAAAAGTCAACTTCAGTGTCCTAACAATGAAGACGGAGGCATAATGGCTGTCGGATGCATGCGCAGTTCAACTGTCATATGTTGTTAGAGTTGAACATTGCCCAACTTTCTATCCCTTATGATTCCCAACGCCAACTATATTGTAGACCAGGCCATAGCCTGCTGTATGGCAGTGTTTTGAACAGTAAATCATAAAACTGACCATCTTGGAGTGAACATATGAGAACAAAACCATCAACAACTTATGTGCTGTAACACTATATGTAATATGTTTTACTAATGATAAAATGTAAAAAAAAAAAAGTCATAAGTGCGGTTCGCCGTAATTCGAATGCATCATTAAGTCGGGGACTACCTGTAATAAGTTGATTATATATAACTTTTATTGCAGATGTCTTTTGCTATTTCTTTGTACAAATTAAAGTTACCTTTTTTATGATTTTGTTCTGCAAAAATAAAATCAAAACTTAAATATGTCCTACCTTTACTTCGAAAAAAAAATAACGGAGAAGCTCTGAATATAATCCTCTTTAAACTTAAGAGTCTATTTGAACTCCTGAACCTCTAAAAAAAAATGGTTCTACTTTGAATTACAAAGGAACTAATATTTTTCAGTTTTAATTTAGTAAAAAGTGAAGGCAAAAGAATGCATAATTCATTATATTAACAAGATATTGCAGTTTTTTCTCATCTTGTATAGATCACAACTCCAGGTAAGTGAAGACCATAAATTAAAAAAAAAGAAAAGAAAAAAAAAACTCAACTGTAAACCAAAATCTCAGAAGTACAAAGCTCTACGAAAAATAAAGCCTAGTAGTAAAGAATAAAGGACTCGATGGCAATGGGTTTGGTTTGGTTTGGTGGCACAGTGGTTAAGAGCTTGATTGCTAACCAAAATGCTGGCAGTTCGAACCACCAGCTGCTCCATGGGAGAAAGACATGGCAGTCAGCTTCCATAAAGATTACAGCCTTGGAAACCCTATGGGGCAGTTCTACTCTGTCCTGTACGGTCACTATGAGTCCAAATCGATGGTAATGGTTTGTTCTTGTTTTTCAGTTTTAGTAAAGCATACGAATTTTTGAATCAGTGTTTGAGTGTGAATACAGGATCCATCAGTTACATGAACTTCAGCAAGTTACTTAATGTCTCAGATTTCCCACCTGTAAAGTGTGTTTAATATTCTTATCTATCCTCATAAAATTCTGAGCATTTAATGACATACATTATGTGAGCCATTTTGAGTGATACTTAGCATATAGTAAATGTTCTGTAATTATCTGAAATAATAATTATATAACTCAATTCTTATTATTATCTGATTATTTATAGGCTGCTTTATGACCAGAGCCCTGGAGAGGCAAATAAGCCATCTAAAGCACAGAATATAAAGCAAATTTCTCTATCAAGGGCTTTTTGTTGCCCTAATGCCCCACAAAGGTTAATGAACCAAACGAGGAGCATGCAATGACCATGGCCTTCTTCCTTGGGCTGAAATGGCCAGCTAGAAGTTGGGGTTCCAGTGCATGGCCATGCTTCTGATTTGCTACAGCTGTATGTTTGAGAATCATGGTACACAATAAAACTAAACAGGACAAATGGGATAGAGACTCACTTCTTAATACTGTTGTTTAAACTGGTGGTCTCCAAAATTAAGAGGAAATAAACATGTTGAACATGTCTCCTGAAATACATAATTTATGTATATGTCCTGCTGCACTGATAGATAATGTACATTATAAAACATTCTGAAGAAAGGAGTAACAGCAGGGCTGAACCTTTTCTCCAAACACTTTTTCCCTGGAAACATTTTGGGTTCAGATAAACAGGGCATGCCAGCTGTGTTACCATGCAACATTATTTATTATTAGTGAAATGTGTTGGGACTAGAAGGACTGAGTGAACTCTAAAATAACTGTGGGAATCACAGGCCTCAGCATCCCTGTGTACAATGTTTTCTTGCAACTGAGTACATTCCTCGAGGGGTCTCAGGCTGTTACCAAGATACTGGTTCTTGTGTAGCATGAGGTTTACCCAAGGGAAAGTAGTTCACACCCATCCATCCAGTCTTCTCATCTTAAAACTGAGTTGCTACATGACTTGCTTCACAGGGTGAGGCAGGAGGGAGGTGAAAACAGTTCCTGAACAACTATAGGGGCCCCCACTTAAGAAAACCCTGACATTTTCCTACTGACATTCTGTGTCTCCTGTCCTGCATTCTTCTGCTAAACCAAGTGAACCTTATACCAGGTAATGGCCTATTGTGTCATATGAGTGTGACTAAGTTCCCTAGTGGTCAGGCAGACATATGCATACACAAAAATAGACATTCTTAAAGTGTATATTATATATATATGTGTGTGGGTTACATATACATATACATATATACGTATTCTGTCTTGGAAGAAGTACAACTAGAATGGTCCTTGGAAGCAAGGATGGCAAGACTACGTCTCACATACTTTGGACATGCTATCAGGAGGGATTAGTCTCTGGAGAAGGACATCATGCTTGGTAAAGTGGAGGGTCAGCGAAAAAGAGGAAGACCCTCAACGAGATGGACTGACACAGTGGCTGCGACAATTGGCTTAAGCATAACAGCGATTGTGAGGATGGCACAGGATCCGGCAGTGTTTCCTTCTGTTGTACATAGGGTCGATACGAGTCGGAATCAACTTGACAGCAACTAACAACAACAAACAATACTTTTTTGAGTCTACTGCAGTAACTGCTTAGGATCCACGATCCACATACATATCAGAATATTTTGGGTATATTCTTTGTAAGAAGTTTAGAATACTTTTCTTCCCTTTGAGTTTTTTTGGTGTTTGTGACAGATCCTTTGATGAATGTAAATTTTTAGCTCTCTCTTGCACATAGGGTCGCTTTGAGTCAGAACTCACTAGAGGGCACCTAACAATGACTACAACTATTACGGCCTCTAGGCTTTTCTAAATGAAAAGAGTAGTTAACTGCATTGTTAGAAATGCTGCAGCTGAAAGACATAAGCAGTTCTGAAAATAAAAACCCTAAAATATCTTCTTGAAGTTGGTCATTCTTACTCACTTTAGTTTAGAGGCTATCGGGATGTATCTATAAAAACCAAAACCAAACCCACAGCTGTCGAGTCGATTTGGACTCACAGCAACCCTACAGGACACAGTAGAATTGCCCCACAGGGTTTCCAAGGCTGTAATCTTTATGGAAGCAGACTGACACATCTTTCTCCTGCAGAGCAGCTGGTGGGTTCGAACCGTTGACCTTTTGCTTAGTAGCCAAGCACTTAAACCACTGCACCACCATGGTTCCTTTGGATCTCTAGGGGGATACAGAATTAATTATACATCATCGATTTTACTTTAAATTATGTGTAGAATTAATTTTAGTCATTAATTTTAATATACTTTTCTACTAGTTCATTAAAATGCGCTATGCTAAAAATAGAATAATGCTTCCCTACAGAGTTCATTCAAAGCCCCATTTTTAGGCACGCATGGTTTTAATTTTGCTTCATTTATTTTCCATGTTACTTACTGGTATATCTGAAATTATATTAGAGTATCTTGATCTAAAATCTCCTCAATTCAATTATACTCAGGAATAAGATACAGAATATTTTAGGCATTCTTTAAACTTACCCTGAAACATGCAACATCAGCAGCATGTAGAAGATAAAGAAGAGATTATGAGTATACCAGAAGACGTCATAGTTAGAAACTCTGAAAAAACAAATAACAGTTTCAGTGCTACTTTACATTTCATCTCGCTAAAAAGACCACGCACCGTTTCAAACACACACCTCAATTTAAGAAAACTAAAAAATGAGTTCATCTGAGGTTTACGCTATCATACCAAAGTATCAACATACCATACAGATGAAACTGACAAAAAATTATAAATAACAAATTATCAGCTTGAAGGCTGTTTGTATTTCAAATAAAGACACATAAAAGAATTAAAATAAGAGGGTGTTTATTTTAAAGCTATAACGTAAGGCTAAGAAGTGCGTAACAGCCTGCTAATTTATACTTTCCTATTGTTCTCATATCAATATTATCAATTTTCAAATGATTTCGAAAACCAACGCTCCCATTCCAATACATATTTTGAGTGTAGTTCAAAGAAAACTCAAATGGACAGAAATTAAAATAAATGCTTATCAAAGCTTTCTTTTCTTTTCCTGGACAGTGTTACTTAAGAATGATACCTTGGAGTTATTGCCATGGGGGAGGACAAAGCATCTTAAAAGGTAGGCTATGATATGCACAACAGATGAAATGTTTGAGAGAAGTAGAAAGATTAGCAATTATTTCATATGCCTGGGAGTAGGCAGACATTCATATATCAGCATCTTGGAGGTGGAGAGCAGGTATTTGTCAAATCTTCCGAGATGATTCTGATGTAACTCCTAAAACCTTTTAGAACCTCTGATTCAATCAATAGCTAATTGTTTTACAATTATTTAATTCGTAGTTGTTACTACTATAAAAATAGATCATTAACATCCTGGTAATATATACAGTATATAACATCTCCACTGAATTTCTTATCTCAGTAAGTGGAGTGAGTGGTTGAAGATATTCTGAAGGGTAGAAGAAATATACATTGTTGTGTTTCTTCCTGTACTTTCTTTAACCTTACTGCACATAGCTGATTCTTTATTGAATCCAAATTCCCAGAAATGGAATTGCTAGATCAAAGGACATACATCTGTAATGCTTTTGATACATACTGCCAATTGCTCTCTATGAACATGTTTATCAGTTATAAATCCAACAGAGTCTGTTTTCCCAAAGCCAGACCACACTTGGTATTATAACCCTGTTAAGTCATTTAATTCTGATTGGCTAAAGTGGTACCTCATTTTATAAATTTCCACTATTTTTTATTAGTAAGATTGAGCAATATTTCATATGTGTATTACTTAGTCTCTTCTGTGATTTCTCTGTTAACAACCACTACCTATTTTTTAATAGAGTATTGTTCTTAATTAATGTGTGCAAACTATTTACATTTTAAGAATGCTAATCTGCAGTAGTTCCATGTGATGGTAATAATTTCTCCAATAGCATGTTTACTTTATTATTTCTATGATGTATATCGATAAGCAGAAGTTTTAGTTTTCATATTTTTAGGTAGTCAAGTATTTCCTAAATGATCCCTTGCCTATCCTGAGATCTGACAAATACCCACTTAAAGTTTCTTCTAAATTTTTAATGGTATCATCTTTTACAAGAAGCCCTGGTGGCACAGTGGTTAAGTGCTTGGCTGCTAACCAAAAGTCATCTTTTACAGTTAACTCTATAATTCACATGGAATTTCATTCACTTAAGCCTTATCTTCCTCGTAAGTTTGTAATGGCAACTTTATTGTTTTATTTTTGTTTTTAGAAATTTAGAACTTCTATATATCTCCAATCTTGTAAATAAATCTGGCAGATGCCCTAATTTTTCTTCAAGAACTCCTAAAAATACAGAAGTTTGTGTAGGACTGTTTTACCCAATTACGATAAAATCTCTCTCACAAAATGGATAGGGATTTGCCTTTAAATAAGGCAGTTTTTAATTCTTATACAAAGTCTTAAAAATATACTTTCCACTTGACTCAGCTATTCTACATCTAGGAAATTTTCCTTCGGAAATAACTGAAAAAGTATGCAAAGACACAAGAATAGGGTATTTACTTCAGTACTGAAATAATGGAGAACTGGAATCAACCTAAAACACTGAACAACAGCGGACTGGGAAAATAATGTATATCTATATGGTAAGATGCTGTGCAGTCAGTAAAGATGATGATAATTATTCATTAATGTGGAAGAAATGTTCGTAACATTTAAATAGAAAGCAAATTAAAATATTTTGTATAACATGATCGAATTTTTGCAAAATACACAGATATATGGAGAGAGAGATACAGAGAAAGATCAGTAGTGAGAGGGGGAGAGAAAAAGTGTGGTTTGGGTGGAGAGTAGGAGATGGGTAAAGAGTGAGCAGAGACAAGAAGGCTAAAGTCTATAAACATAACCGCCAAAAAGGTTATGACGAGATTACTTGTGAGGTTTTGGGGTGTGCATGTGTGTGTAGGTGTGTTTAGAAGTGTAGGGATAGACTTATTTGAGTATATGGTTGAGCAATTATTTTAAAAGTGTGTGAGTGTGTGTGAGACAGAGATTTTATATATATATGTATCTTCAAAGAATCTTCACTCTACTTGTTCAGATAAGAAATTTAGTGGAGATTATATATGTATGTATTAGTGGATTATATATATGTGTATATATATGTGTGTGTGTGTGTATATATATAAAATCTCCATTAATTTTTTTAATCTCAACGTATAGAGTGGTTGAAGATTTTTTTGAAGATTCGAAGAAATATATGTTACTGTGTTTCCTCCTTGAAGATTTTTTTGAAGATTCGAAGAAATATATGTTACTGTGTTTCCTCCTTTTACTTTCTTTAACCAAAAGTTTTGATGAGAAATGAAAAACACTGTAAAATATTCTGAAAAAATCAGATGTGTCCATCAAAAAAGACATGTTAAGGTGTTCAGAATCATGTCTACCTGTAATTGCTCAAAATTTTTTGAAGTAGGAATAAATTTGAATGCATATATTTCCAATTATTTTAGCAGAGTTCAACTTCTCAAATGTTTCCAAAGCTTCTTTTAGAAGAATAAGTTAAATTACACCAAAACAAACTCACACCAGGAAGTTAGTTAGAAGATACTTTTAAGTTGTATATTCCAAGGAATTCTCAAAATCCCTGTGTAGTGTCTGTGTTAAATTAAATCCCATGTCCCACAGAGGTACTCTGCCCTTCAGAGGGATGACACTGAAGAACTCAAATTTCCTCAGTCATCCCATTAAGTCTCCATATACAATTTCTTACTAACCAAGAGAAGTTAACTAACGAAGAGATTTTTTAAAAACAGGAACTGATAAATAGAAATATTCGTTAATTCACTCTTTATTACTCAGAATATTCCACTAATCAAGTTATTGCATTGGCTAAGGAGTTTTTGGTTAATCAAGGCTGTTTCTACATGTGAAAATGAAGACAATTTGAAGAAAAGCTTAATAATCTGACCAGTAAACATGGAAATAACAACTCTGAAACTTACCGGATTGCATATGTAGAAGCTGTAATCATGAGGAATAGCACCAATACCATGCAGACCCCTGTCAGGCCAGGTACTATAAAAATATACATCAATACATCTTAACTTAACTCATACTGAGAAAACAGTACAAAGAAGTATTACCTTACACCCCAAAGTACTATGCTGCTCTGTGGGAAGCCCAACTCAATCACTTATCTGCATGTATGTTCAGACCCAAACATGACTTTTTGCTAATTATCACAGTTTCAAAGCACTTAAGACAAAACAGTCATTTTTGCTCCCTTTAATGGAAGAGTCTATTTTTTATAATCTTAAATATTCCATTCAGATTGGTGAATATGTATAATTTTTACCTCTACAGGCACATACTACACCATATGCCAGTAATCACTGCAGACGGACAGATGCAACATTCAACACTCTACAGGTTCAGTTTTCTCCACCATAGTACTAAATCTCCCCCAGCTACCCGCTTTTAATCAAATTAATATCCCCTTCAGTTTCAATTTCAAATAAATTGCTTTTGGTCTTCACTACCTGCAATAATTTTAAAGAAAAAATAAACAAAATCTAAAGCTTTCTAAAAATCATAACTTCAAATATAGACTATAAGATCATGTATTTCAAGAAAAAAATTACAATCCTGAAATTTGTAGCACATTTACAGACATACTTCGTCTTGGTATTGAAAACATGCTGAAATCACTCCTTCTGACATGGTATAACATTTGTTTAGGGAAAAAAAAAGAAAGAAAACATGCAAATATGTTAGTTTTCCAAGTTAATGACATGATAGATTGTTACAAATCCAGTGTCAGTCCATAATGCCTGTTCAAAATGAATAGCTGACACGCTATACCTCGGAAAGGTAAAATCTCAATTCTTCTTACCTTATTACTACCAAATTAAATATCCTGTCTATCAGTTACCTTACAATCATACCCCAGCTGAGAAACTCCACCTTAAGTCAGGCCACACAGAAAAGCTATTAGAGCAATTCTCTTTCCAAAAAGGATAGTCATTCCCCCGCTTCTGTTCTTGCCAAGGAACCACCGAAGAAACAGGACCATCATGGCTTGTGAGCCACTTAACATAAGCAGACAAGCTGGGTACTATGAAAAACCAATACAGGTGTGCATCATTAAGACTCTAGAGACTCCAGAATCACTGGAAAATGACAAAACTAAAAATCTCATTACCGTAGGAAGAAGTTTGTACTTATGGGCCTAAACGGGAAATAAGGAGAGTTAGTTTTTGGAGTCTTACACGCTCGATTACCTTTCCTCCTCACTCTTCCCAATACAAAGACTCAGAAGCCTAATAAAACCTTCCCTTTCCTGATGTGCCGAATTCAAATCATCTCTCCTCTACACTTCCTTCCCAGGTTACTCTCTTTCCCAAAGTCTTTTCCATTTTCTCCAGGTGAGTGCTTACTTCTTAAAACCAAAAAAACCAAACTCGTTGCCGTCGAGTCAATTCTGACTTATGGTGACCACATAGGACAGAGTAGAACCGCCCCATAGGGTTTCCAAGGAGCTCCTGGTAGATTCGAACTGCCGACTTTTTGGTTAGCAGCCAAGTTCTTAATCACGGTGCCACAGAGGTAACAAAACAAAGCAAACTAAACACGTTCACACTAAAGTATCAAAGAACAGAAAATGTACTATGTAAAAAGAATAGCATAACTACAAAATGACTGAGCCATTTACCCAAGAGAAACACTGCATATGTTCACACAAAGACTTACTCAAGAATGTTCACAGTCACTTAACTTTTACAGACAAAAACTGTAAACAACTCAAATCTTCGTCAACAGATGAATGGAGAAACAATCGATGTATGTCCACCACTGGAAAATTAATCAGCAATAAAAAACCATAAATTGGTGACACATATGCATCAACATGGATAAATCACAAAATTATTATGCTGAGTGAAAAAAGTCATGTTGTTGTTGTTAGTTGCCGTCGATTCCAACTCATGGTGACCCTGTATGTGCAGAGTAAAACTGCCCCATATAGTTTTCAAGGCTGTGATCTTTCAGAAGCAGGTCACCAGGTCGGTCTTCCAAGGGACCGGCGGGTGATTCAAACAGTTAAACTTCTGGCTAGTAGTGGAGTGCTTAACCATTTATGCCACCGCCCTCAAAAAAAAAAAAAAAAAAAAAAAAATCCAAATTCTATAGTTTCTTTTAATGTAACATTCTAGAAGATTCAAACCATTCTTTAGTGATAAAAAGCATATCAGAGGTTGCCCCAGAGGCACAGAAGGATGAATGTACTACAAGGGGCACAAAAAACTTTTTGGGGTGATAGAAATATTTGTTATCCTGATTTTGGTGATGATGTCAAATGTGTATACATATGTCAAAACTGAACAAACTGCATATTTTAAATATGTGTAGTTTAGTGTAGCTCAATTACAACTCAATACATTTGAGGAAAAAAACAGGGGGAAGCTCAATCTCTCTGTATTCAAGTTATAAAAAAAGACCTTTATTTGACCAAGTAAATAACTAAATGATAGCATCTCAGATGGCTCCATAAGTGTGAAATTTATGGTTGGAGGGGCCTTTTCAATAACTTTATTGAGCCTTTATTAATGTTCTACTCCTTCTACATACAAGATTTCCTATGTGGTTCTGAACATGCCAAGATTAGTTATGGAATGTCTGCAAATCACTTCATCTGAAAGACACTTGAATAAGCTGAGTATTTTTAGAATAGAGCTATAATTTTCAAAGTGTATTATTTGGAACATTAATTCCTTGAGATATTAATTTCTATTACTCAAAAATGTTTTACCCATTCCTTGGAGAGCATTACAAGGCATATCAGTATATTAAAAGCTTTGAGAAGTAGCAATGTCAAGAAACCCTTTTAAACTTAAACAAATTTCCCTCAAACTTATTTGACTTGAGAACTTCTTTTAGAGCAGAACATGGAGAGAGACATGGAGAAGGCAGAATACTGGAGACTTTGAGGGGGCAAAATAGTTGACTTAGGTCATTTGAAGATGAAGTAGAAGCCCCAGAAAATCGAACCAATTGTCAATATACTCTGGGATTATTTGTCCTTTAGGCAAATCCCCAGTCTTGCTGAAACTCATCTGAAGACTAAGACCAAGGAAAATGAATTAAGTGATATTAAATGTTCCTTCAGATTTATGAAGTTATTTCTTTTATCTAAAGAATTAGTTTTTCCTTTCTATCTCTCCAAAATATAAAAAGACTAGAGTCTAACATTTATAAAGTAAAAAATTTAAGATCAATAAAAAAGAAAAATGTATTACAATTAGTGTTATCAAAAAAAGAAAGACTGGGCTATCTTGAGAAGTAATGAGTTCCTATCACTGGAAATAGCCAAACAGAGGCACACTAACCTATTATCTGGATGGTAACAGAGAAGAGCTATACATCAGATAGAAGAGTTAAAGAAATGGCTTTTATTCATTCAATAAATATATTCTGGGCATCTATAATGCACTGTCAAGTGCTAGAGATAAAACGAATGCTGCTCTAAAAGAAATACTGGCCCAATAGAGGAGAGAGAGATAGGCAATTGCAATTGCAATTGTTGAATGTAGGATGTAAGATTGTACCATCCAGATACAAACCCAGGAAATGAACTCTCAAGGACTATCCAAAACCAAAAGAATTACAACAGGGAAACAGAGAGGTTAATCTGTAAATGACAACAACATCAGAACAATAAAAGAGGGAATAAACAGTGTAGGTATAGAACCTCCTAATGGAGAGGAAGGCAAGGCAATACCAAGTAATAATAGACTGGTTCAAACCTAGGAAGATAAAGGTAAATTTCAAGGTAACCACAAAGAAAGTTAACAAACCTACTCATCAAAGTAAAGAGGAAAAACATAAAGGCTCAGTAAAACAAAAACTACAAAAACAAAAGAAATGAAAAAAAAATCCACAAACAAAAGGAACTCAGCACAGGAGAGTAAGAGGAACAAAGAAAACGTCAGCACCACAAAAAAACAGCACTATATAACGACAGCCATAAACTCACACCCATCACTAATTACACTGAACTTAAATGGTCTAAATGCACCCACAGAGATGGACAGTGACAGAATGGATAAAAAAACAGGATCCATCAATATGCTGTCTACAAGAGACACACCTTAGAAACAAAGACATAAATTTATTAAAAATCTAAGGATGGAAAAAAACATATCAAGGAAATAGCTACCGAAAAAGAGCAGGAGTGGCAATACTAACCTCAGATAAAATAGACATTAAAACAAAATCCACCATAAAAGACAACTATGTATAGTATCATATCATCCACAAATAGTGACCTAAATATAAAGCCAAAAAGTATAAAGTTCATAGAAGAAAAAATAGGATCAATGCTAGAGGCCCTAATACACGGCATTAACAGGATACGAACCATAACCAGCAATACACAAACTCCAGAAGATAAGCTAGGTAACTGGGAACTTCTAAAAATTAAATACTTATGCTCATCAAAAGACTTCACCAAAAGAGTAAAAAGGGAACCTACAGACTGGGAAAAAAATTTTGGGCATTACAAATCAGACAAAGGTCTAATCTCTAAAATCTACAAGAAAATCCAACACCTCTACAGCAAAAAGACAAATACTCCAATTAAAAAATGGGCAAAGGAAATGAACAGACACTTCACCAAAGAAGACATTCAACTGGCCAACAGACACATGAGGAAATGCCGTGATCACTAGCCATTAGAGAAATGCAAATCAAAACCACAATGACATACCATTTTACCCTGGCATTACTGGCACGAATCAAAAAAACTGGAAATAACAAAAGCTGGAGAGGCTGCAGGGAGATCGGAACTCTTATGCACTTGTGGTGGGAATGCAAAATCATATAAACATTTTGGAAAATGATATGGTGCTTCCTTAGAAAGCTAGAAATACCATATGATCCAGCAATCCCACTCCAAGGAATATATCCTAGAGAAATAAGTGCTGTCACACGAATAGACAAATGCACACCCATGTTCATGGCAGCATTGTTCACAATAGCAAAAAGACAGAAACAACCTAGATGCCCATCAACAGACGAATGCATAAACAAACTATGTTACATACACACAATGGAGTATTATGCAACAATAAAGAACAATGATGAATCCGCGAAGCATCTCAAAACATGGATGAAACTGGAGGACATTACACTGAGTGAAATAAGTCAATCACAAAAGGACAAATATTGTATGAGACCACTACTGTAAAACTCATGAAACTGTTTACACACAAAAAGAAACAATCTTTGATGGTTACAAGGGATGGGAGGGTTGTGGGGGGGGGGGATACTAAATAGACAACAGATAACTGATAACCTTGGTGAAGGGCAACACAGTACACAATACTGGGGAAGCCAGCACAACTTGTACAAGGAAAGGTCATGGAAGCTCCATAGACACATCCAAACCCCCTGAGGGACCGTATGGCTGGGCAGAGGGCTGTGGGGACCATCGTCTTGGGGAACATCTAGCTCAACTGGTGTAACGTAGTTTATAAGGAAAATGTTCTACATTCTACCTTGCTGAGTAGCATCTGCGGTCTTAAAAGCCTATAAGCAGCCATCTAAGATACTCCACTGATCTCATCCCTTCGGGAGCAAGGGAGAATGAAGAAAACAAGATACAAGGGAAAGATTAGTCCAAAGGACTAATGGACCACAACTACCACAGCCTCCACCAGACTGAGTCTAGTACAATGACATGGTGCCTGGCTACCACCACTGACTATTCTGACAGGGATCACAACAGAGGGTCCCAGACAGAGCTGGAGAAAAATGTAGAACAAAATTCTAGCTCACAAAAAAAGACCAGACTTACTGGTCTGACAGAGACTGGAGAAAGCGTGAGAGTATGTCCCCCAGACACCCTTTTAACTCATTAATGAAGTCACTCCCGAGGTTCACCGTTCAGCCAAAGATTAGACAGCCACATAAAACAAAACGAGACTAATGGGGCGCAACAGCCCGGGACAAGGACTAGAAGGCAGAAGGGGACAGGAAAGCTGGTAATAGGGAACCCAAGGTCGAGAAAGGAGAGTGTTGACATGTCATGGGGTTGTTAACCAATGTCATAAAACAATATGTGTACTAACTGTTTAATGAGAAACTACTTGTTCTGTAAACCTTCATCTAAAGTACGATAAAAAAATTAATTAATTAAAAAAAAAAAGGATGAACAGGAGTAGACCAGGCAAACAAACAAGATGAGGCTATTTCAGGAAAGAGCTAGTGGTGAGAAGGTATCCTTAAGAACATGAGGAGATGTTCAGCAGGGGTAGAACAGTAACTCCTGAAGAATGTGGGAAGGTTAGTAAAACACATTCCCACGCCTCACTCCAGACAATCTCTAGGATGAGGATCAAGGAAATTTGAAGTTTTAAGTATCTTCTCCACTTAGACCCTTGGGCCAGAACACAGAGCTATGGGTTTCATTCTAGGAGATGAGAATGGAGGTTAAAAAAGTCCACCTGCTTATAATGAAGTATTGATTATACTAAACACTTGAATGTAATATCTTTGTCACATAAGGTTTTTTAATATCTTTGTAAACTTAACTTCTTTAAACACTTTAAATGTTCTAAGCCTTCAAATAAACTGTGTACCATAGAAAATAATACTAAAACGACATTCTTGTTTATTTCTCTTAAATTATTTCAATATAAACCAAAAAATACATTGATTCATACATAAGGTTTTGTTTTTCTGATTCTTCCCCCTCCTATTTCTCATCCAATTCTTAAGGCTTAAGTAAAAACATGTTCTCAGTAAGCAAAGCTGTAAGCAAAACTAAAATGTATTACTTACTAAGGAGAACACTGTGAAATACTTGACAAGTGACAAATATCATATGTCTATATGCAGAAACCAAACATATTTTATAAATCCAAGTATGTAGTTGTGACATGGAGGGAGAAAGTATCTGAATTTTTGTGATTTTTCAACAAAAAACTGACTCAAAAGAAAAACAATGCATTTAACAAAGCAATGTCTCAGTCACATATCCAATTCTGATCCTGAATAGGGTACTACAGCCAATCATTTATGATAGACCATCCCAACTAGCCAATCATCCTTGTCCCTAAAATATGTGCTAAAAATTCCCAAAATGCAGCTTTCTCCTTTCATCATTATAAATGTAAGGTTGAGAAAGGAAGAATGACAGTAAGAATTGTACTAATATCAGGGCAAAATTTTGTTGTGTTCAACTGTGCCCTAACAAATTAATAGTCTAGACTGAGATTTCATGGGCAATATGTTTAAGAAGGAAAAATAAATTACAAATGAAAACGGGGACATGATTCAAGAAAAATAAGTTATTTTCATGACTATGTTTCTCCTCATTTTTGCTTAAATATAAAATTGCTATATCGTATAGGTTTTTGATCACAAGTGGTCCTACTAAATTAACTGAATAATAAAAATGACATTGATACCCAGAATGCTTGGTGTTTCCTCCCATTATACACATATTATCCTCCACAGTACCTACCATAGCACCGATCACAAAGCAGGTCCTTAACAAGCATATGGTGTTATATTGTTTTCATTGGAAGGACATATGAAAGGAGAATGTTTTTGCTCACTTTTACTCTCCATTCATTTATACCTCAATTGTTTGCCCTGACTTTCTGTGTTTTTGTTTGTTTTTTTCCTAAATTTTATTTATCTTACTGCTGCCTTTGATAACACACACAGCAAAACACACACCAATTCAACAGCCTCTACATGCACCACCCAGTGACATCAACCACACTCCTCAAGCTGCACAACCATTCCCACCTCACCCTCCCGAGATGGCCCTCCCCCAACAACACAAATCCACAGCCCCTCAAGGTTTCTGCCCAACCCTTGAGCTGCTGGTCTCAGTCAGATCCCACCCACATAGACTGTTCCCAAAAGAGCACAATGATCAAAGCAGGCCTCCCACCACCAGCCAAGCCAAACCACTGTTTTACTGCAACCTTATACCTGACCCCCTAATATTTGTTCTGATATGCAAATTTCCCATTATATCTTAACAAAAATCTAATTGCTGTGGAATTTGAAGATGCTTATTTTAAAAGATTTTCCTGAATGTTCAGAGACAGTAAGAATAACAACTTACCAGTTGTGAAGAGAAGTTTTCTAGGATCCTGAGAGAAAGAAAGAAAGAAAAAAAAAAATGAGACTGAAAAATAAAACACTGATGATGTAAAATTCTACAAGGAATCTACAGGGTATAAGAGGCATGTATTGGGCCATTAACATACTGTCCTCCCAGTGGAAATGAGAGGTTTAAGTTTCTATTTTTTTTTCCCACAATGCTAGAGAACGATTATAACAAGGACAAAATCCAGCTCAGAGAAACCTATCCATCTGAGAAAGGCAGAGTGCTAGATGAGAAGTCAGAAGGTCTGGATTTTAATCCTAATGTCCACTTAAAAGCTAGTGGCAGTGGCTTTAAGCCCACCCTCTGATCCTTTTGAGATTTGGTATCTTTGGCTATAATGTGAAACCATTAATATACACACTGTCTATCATAATTGCCAAACTGAATTCATAAGGAGTCCAGACAGGAAGATCATATGTAGTAAAATCTGTAAAAGAGTTTGTACACTCTAAACTTAGTCCTAAAAAGACTAATTGAGAATTTACTCTGTTTCAAACACTGTGAAAAATGGTGAGAATACACAAAGCGGAGAGGGTTCCTGCTACTTGCAAATATAAAACAATACTATTAATATTGTAACATTAATATTGTAATATTAATTGTTACTGTAATAGTTCCTTTAAATTATATCTCTCATGTTGTAATGGATTAAAATCAACTCCCTTTCTACCTTCTGGAAAACACTGATCGACCCTTAATAGATTTTTGGATTTCATTTTTCATCCTCACGGTGCTTACTGCTGCACAATTTCTGCATTCCTTTTCTTATCCCTCCTTTGAATCTGAAGTCAGGCCAGGTTACATACCGAGTAGGAAGTCATTTATATGGTGTGATTTCAGGGGCCATGAAGAAAGACTTCTTGCCCATCAATAGCTCCTCACCTGGCTTAGGTCAAATAACTTACACCCCTGGTTTAAAAACATGGCTAAAGAGTGAGCTGGAGAAAACTGATACATAAAAAAACTAGTATTAATATAAGACAGGTTGAATGAAGTGGCAATACTAGAAATATGAATTAATAGCTACAGAAACCCAGAAGATGGAACACATAATACTGTCAAGGAAGGAAAATGGAACATGTGAGTCAGAGACTGTTTCATAAACGACAAGATGAGGTAGACTTAGGACATCAGAATGTGCAAAAGTTGGAAGGTGGGTTATTTCAGACAGATTAAAAGCATAAAGTAAGAACAATAAGGTGCATAGCACAAGTTGATCTTTTCCAAAGGCATTTCACAGTATATATAAAGAACCCTGGTGGTGCAATGGTTAAGCACTCAACTGCTAACCGAAGGGTCAGTGGTTCGAACCTACCAGCTACTCCACAGGAACAAAAACCTGGTGATCTGCTCTGTAAAGCTTACAGTTTAGGAGATCCTATGAGACAGTTCCACTCTGCCATAGAAGGTCGCTATGAGTTGGGATTGACTTGACGGCACAGAACACACACATATATAAATATATACTTAAATGCATATATATTATGTATTTGTTAATTTATATAATTTTTTTTCATCTTTACCTAGCATACTGCCCAGTACCTACTAGGCGCTCAGTAAATATTTATTGAAAGAAAGAAGAGAGGGATAAAGGAAAAAGGAAAGAAAGAAAAAACACAGGAAGGAAGAAAAGAGAAAATATAAGTTAAAACAATGAGTTACCACTCTTCCATCAAATTGGCAAAAATAAAAAATAAAAAAAAGATGAGATAAGCAAATAGGCATTCTCATATACTGATGGCCCAAGTGTGTAAACCTGTGAAGACTTTTTGGATAATTTGGCAATGTCCACCAAAACTAAACTTTTGAACCAAAGGTCTAATTTTATGAATTGGTCTTACAGAGATACTGCTAGAAGTGTACAAAGAAATAAGTTTACTGGAGTGTGGTTCATAACAAAAATACAGAATCAACCTAAATATCTGTAAATAAGAAAGAAGCTTAAAAAATTACGGCATATCCATACGAAAATAATTATATATACATTAGAGAGAGGGAGAGACAGAATTAGCAGACAAATATGGCAGTTAATGGAAAAAAGCACAATGCAGAGAAATATGCTTCATAAAGTACAACTAAAAATATCTTAGAAGAAAACATAAAACAGTTCACTGTGGCCATCTCTGGAGTAGACAGTGGGGAAAGATTTCACTTTTAACTTCATGTACCTGAGCTTGTATTACTCTTGAAATAAAATAATTTTAATAACTAGAAGTTCAAAAATATCTAAAAATTTTGGAGTACTAAGCAAAAGGTTGGCGATTCTAACACACCAGCTGCCCCGCAGGAGAAAGATGTGGTAGTCTGCTTCCATAAAGATTACAGCCTTGGAAACCCTACAGGGCAGTTCTACTCTGTCCCAGTTCTACTCTGGGTCACTATGAGTTGCAATCGACTTGACAGCACAAAACATATGTATATTTTCATGCCTGTGTATATATAGTGGAGACCTGGCAGCATAGTGGTTAAGAGCTCAGCTGCTAACCAACAGGTCAGCAGTTAGAATCCACTAGCCGCTCCTTGGAAACGCTATGGGGCAGCTCTAGTCTGTCCTATTGGGTTGTTATGAGTTGGAATCAACTCGGCAGTGACAAGTTTTAAGCAAAAGCATACTACATTCAAACGATATAACTACTATGGTTATTAAAGGTTTAAAAACAAAAGGGAGAAGCAAAGAAGAAAAAGAGAAGCAAAAAAGTAAATTGTATGGCAGGAGCAGGAAACAATAACCCCAAGAGAGATCAGTCCCTGGAAAAGAACATCATGCTTGGTAAAGTAGAGGGCCAGAGAAAAAGAGGAAGACCCTTAACAAGATGGACTGACACAGTGGCTGCAACAATGGGCTCAAGCATAACAACAATTGTGAGGATGGTGCAGGACCAGGCAGTTGTTTCGTTCTGTTGTACACAGGGTCGCTATGAATTAGAACCGACTCCAAGGCACCTAACAACAACAACAATATCAGCAAAGGGGGAAGGCAGTGAGAGACAGAAAGAAATGGTAACACTGGATCAAAAATCCTTACATGTGAAGAGCTTCCAGTGGCATGCTATGGAGTTGGACTTCTCACTCGTTCTCTAATAAATCGCCTGGTAAGCTTTTTAAAAATATCAATGCCTAGGCACCACAAGAGACCAGTTAAATCATATGGGTGTTGTCATGGATTGAATTGTGCTCCCGAAAAATACCTGTCAACTTGGCGAGGACATCTCCAAGACTGTGTCATTGTCCGCCATTTTGTCATCTGATGAGATTTTCCTATGTATTGTAAACCCTAATACCTCTATGATGTTAATGAGGCATGATTAAAGGTAGTTATGTTAATGAGGCAGGACACAATCTACAAGACTAGGTTGTGTCTTAAATCAATCTCTTCTGGGATATAAAAGAGAGAAGCAAGCAGAGAGACAGGGGGACCTCATACCACTAATAAAGCAAAGCCGGGAGCATAGTATGTCCTTTGGACCCTGGGTCCCTGCACTGAGAAGTTCCTAGACCAGGGGAAGACTGATGACAAGGACCTCCTCCAGACTCAACAGAGACAGAAAGCCTTCCCCTGGAGCTGGCACCCTGAATTCAGACTTCTAGCCTCCTAAACTGTCAGAGAATAAAATTCTCTTTGTTAAAGCCATCTATTTGTGGTATTTCTGTTATAGCAGCACTAGGAAACTAAGACAGGTGTTTTTAAAATTAACAGCAGAAGCAAGGGATATATCAAAGACTACTTGCTACTTTAGTTCTGTAATTTGTTTCTGTTTGTTAATATTCTTTCCTTTGTTTTGTTCTGGGACACAGACCAAGCACATGATCTCACCAGTATTAACCTAGATAACTGGTGACAGGTAGAGAGGGAATGGAGTGGGGGAAGATGGAGAACAATCTCACTTAGTCACTACCACACTGAGTCAGCAGAAAGGTCCTGATCAAATGGGACGCCACACCAAACAGTCTGGCTGCAGATATAGTCTTGGTTGTGAAGTCAAGGCAGGCTGAGGACAGTGTGAAAGTACTGAGCAACAGAGACCCATCTAGGTGTCTGCACGCACCGTTCACCAGGCTCTGACCCAGAACCTGGCACATATAATTTCATTTACTGGGTAACTTCTTATGGACAGAAGAGCCCCTAGGTCACATGTTGCCTACTTTAGAATTCAGCTCAAGATCATCTCTTTCAAAAATCAAAAATAATAGAATAAGTCATAAAAACTCAATAATACTTTTTTAAAAGTCAAATAAACTGATGATCCAGGATCTACAAATAATCAATCATCCTGCCTTCCTGCCCCTCCTCCTGCATGCATAGTATTTGAGTTATTAAAGGATTTTTACCTTCTAATGGCATTGTTCACATTCTCTCCTGAATGACAGAAATTTGACAAAAGCTGTTGAGGGTCAGGAGGAGTCCTGAGTGGCGCCCATGTGAACATTGCAGAATATAAAAAGTAGATACTCTCCAAACTTCCATTTCCAGCAGGAAAGACTATGAAATAGTAATTACCTATATTTTCTACTGAAAAGGAACAAAATTCAACTTGACAACTGCGTTTTAAAAGCACTCGAAAGGAGCAGCAAGGTACGAATTTTCTGTGAAAACTGCAGACCCTCATTAGTCATCCTGTGAAAAGTGAAAAGGAAAATGGGAAGACAGAGTCCACCCACCTCATCTCGGCATCTCGCTGCATTCAGTTCCAAAAAATCCTCGCTGTAGTTCACTGAGAAGTTGAGGGCATTCACCAGATGGGCAGCCACGTGCACACCTACAGAATCACAACAGGCACAAGTCAGTGGGGTATGCTCTATGGCAAGGAGTCAGCTCCTCTCTCCAGGTAAATACAGGGTCAAACTCTGACAGCTATATGAGCAGTGGATACTAAAGAAAAGAGTAAAGCCTTAAGATACAAAAACACTTAAATATAAACAGTTTTGGTATTACAATTCATGTAGAAAGGTCAAATTTTCAAAAGCTGGAATGAAATAACCCTAGCAAGTAAGGCCTAGAAAATATTTTTATACACACACACACACTAAACACACGCACATATATGTGTGTGCATAATATGTATGTATGTACACATGCATGCATGCAGCTGCTGGGTATTTTAGATGCTCTACACTTCACCTCTCCCATAACTCCGACCGTGCTCTATACCTTGTGTATTTCACTATCATACCTAGAATATAGGCTGCAGATTCAAATTGTAATATTCTAAACCCAACAGCAAAAGTGTTGGTAACACTTCATGTGGCAAAACGTCAGGAAAATAATAATTACATTTAATAGATAATTTACCTTACAGGAATTACCATTCTCTCTGAATTCTCCTGAAAAATAATCTCAGATAACAGCTGTATGAGCTACATCCTTAAGGGAAACATTCACCTTCATTAAAAGGCCCTTTAGTTTAAAATAATTCAGGACCTCTAATTTTGGACAATAGCAGGAAGTATCCCAGGCACTTTGCACAAATTGTCTCATTTAATTCTCGCAACAATGAGGTATTAGCATCAGCCCTATTTTAAAGATAAGAACACTAAAGTTAAGAAAGATAACTTAGGCAAAGTCAGATCACTAGTGAGTGGCAGAATTCAAACCCTTTTTATCCAACTCTGAAGCACATGCTCATTCATGGCAATACCACACTATCTCAGTCTCTTAGGTGTTCTTCAAACGAACCACAATATTTGGACACAAACACAGTTGGAGAAAATCAAGTAACAAATGTGCCAAAGTTTCCTGATCCTTCTCCATTTCTAATTTCTCACCTTCTCTAACCCTAGTCCAGGAGTCTCTGGGTGGTGCAAATGGTTAATGCACTCAGTTGCTAACGAAAAGTTTGGAGGTTCAAGCTCACCCAGAGAGGCCTTCAAAGAAACGCCCGGAGATCAAGTTCTGAAAAATCAGCCATTGAAAATCCTATAGAGCACTGTTCTACCCTGACACACATGTGGTCGCCATGAGTTGGAATCGACTGTATGGCAACTAGTTTGATTCCAGTTTTTAACCCTAATCTATCTCTAATCTGGGCCTCATCTCATCCTGGACCCTTACTCTCTCCCTACCCTGGAACTGCACTGGAGTCATCATAATCCCATTCCTGAGCCTCTTTCCGTTTCTTACGTCCAGAGGTGGGGACTACAAGTGAATAGATACTTAGGGATAGTAGAGTGAAGATGTCTGCTTCAACAGTACTTGGCAATTTTGAAAAAGCTAAAAGTTTAATGGTATTTTTGTAATGGCTGCATCAAAACCTTGCTGAATCAAAATGGCTATACATAAATGTCCAGTGAAAATGTCCTTAGTATCAAAGCAGCTATGTTATATCTAATAGCAGCCAAGTCAAGATGGCAGGTACTATGCCACTAGGATAATTAACACAGATTGTAAATTATAATAGCTAATTCTAAGAACTTTATGTGTATTTTCTGATTTTAGCCTTCCAACGACCTATGAGGTAGGTGCTGCTATCAATCCATTTTACACTTAAAAAACCAACAAACAGGATCCAAGAGGTGGTATCACACAGTTAAGGCAGAAGAGCAAATGGGAAGACAACCTAGATAATCTGACTCCAGAGTCCATGTACTTTATCACTATGTTTATTGCTTTCTGTTCAAAAAATGTGAAAAGTATGATATAAACGCTCAGAATAAAAAAATTTTATAATGACTCTTAAAAACCAAAAGATCCTTGCCCTACTTTTTAACTTGGAATGGAACAAGGTAAATTTCCACAAATTTTGACATTTACTCTTCTACTCAATTATTAATATAAAAAAATTATCAAATATAATTTAGGGTGGAATCATATTCTACGAACTCGCATTTCACATTCTAATTTTCATGCACTTTTAAACTCATGCAATATTGTAACTTTAGGAGCTTAAAATTTTTAGTCTGCTTCTTTCAATCTTTCCAAAGGAAATTATTTATGTTAAAAAAAAACAGCCATTATCAGCTCGGAGGCCAACAGTTGGATATTACAATGCAAAAAAACATAAGACATACACATTTTCTGTAGTCTTCCCTAAACAGCCCTCTTCAAATACACTAAACAGAAAATTAAGTTATATAATTAAAAAAAAACAAATCACTATTTGGTAACAGCAGGTAACTTACAGAACAATAAAGATACCATTTATAAAATGTGTAATTCTAACGTAATATTTAACATCTTTTTGACCTACTCACCTGAGAAAATACAGACAGTAACACCACAGGTGATATGGAATGTTCTGCTTTTATCTAATAATCTTCTTGTTCGCCTGCTTGGAACCTAAATAAAATAATTTATTTTGGTAAAAATGATGCAACAAACAAGATACATATACAAAGTTTTTCAGTGCAGCATTGTTTATAATATCAAAAATTTGGAAATATGGAAACGGCCTATCAATTAAAAATTGGTAAGATAAATCATGATATATCCAGTCAATGGAACATTCTGAAACTATTAAAGAGAATGTGAGAAGGCTATATGTGTTGATATGGAAAGATGTGCGAGATATATTATTAGGTAAAAAATCATAAAACATAAACTTCACTATGATACTATGTTGTTTAAAACTAATGGTATTATGTGTTAAGACATCTACTGGCATTTAGCTAAACCACCATCAGGGGCTGTCCTGGTAGGGTGAAGTTAGGAGAAACTTTCACTGATTGCTTAGCAAATTTCTGGAATGTTGAGTTTTACAATATGTATGATTTCCTTTTGTAGTCCAAAAATAAATTATATTTTTAAATAAAGCAATCCATTTATGGTTTTAAATGCCTGCTTGATCTGATAGGAAAATGTCAAGCATTTTTGAATACCTATGTTTCACACCAGGAGACAACTATTGAAGACTTATTAACTGCTGAGGGACTTAGGTGGGCATTTTTCATTGCCTGCCAATTATCATCTCTTTCTTCATGCCAAGCCAATGGCCAGCCACATGGATCAAAACCTAGCGTTTTACAATGGTAGGCAGCCTAAGGAAAGAGTTATTTCCAAAGATTACTGCATTAAAAGTAAAGAGTTTCCAACTGCAATTACATGAAAAGGTTGGGAAATTTTCCTAGAGTAAAATCACTGATATGAACTTCACAGAACATCAAAGCTACCTCAAGTTAACAACCTCTATAATATCAGCATCTATCCAGCAGTGCCTTACTATCTTAGTGAGGAAAAGAACACACACACATTCACACACACACACACATACACATGAGGATAATCAAAAATAAAAAAGAACCTTACTTTAGTTTTAATGAAATGATTATCAAAGTGCTTTTCTGTTTTCTTACATCTTTCATGTTGTAATAATAAATATCACACACGACATCACAGTCTAATCAAGACATCTCTTCAAGCCTGTTACACAGCTTAAAATAGGTATGTGTTTTAAGTAGAGATAAGATACCCTCAATACCAGTAATCATCCTGTGTATTGCTCCCAGGTCACAGGGCTCTAGATAGCTCACCTGGATTTAACTAAATGAAAATACAGGATTTCAATGAGGCATAATAGAGTGGAAAGACTTCAGAACTGGGATTGATTTTAGCCCTGCCATTCACTAGCCTCATAACCTTGGTCAAGTGATTTAAACTCTCTATGCCCCAGGTTCCTCATCCATAAAGCAGAACTAACAATATCTGCTTACAGAATTGTTGAGAGGTTTCAAGATCATATATGTGAAGCGTTTACCACAATGCCTGATACTGCTATCAATAATAACTATTTCTATTATCCTCTGCCCTTATCTAGCTTTGCAGAATACCTCACTGGTCATCCTGACAGGTGACATGGCCCTGACTTTCATCTTTGAGGAAATCACTCTAGCAGAAAGTCAGACCATACTACAAGGAAAACGAAGCAGAACTAACATGCTATTGTTACACTTAATTTTTCTGCTGGAATCTGTCACTAGGATTTTTTTTTTCTTACCTTCTGGGATCCTCGAAGGTAAGCCAGAAGGGTTCGGCACATGGGCAAAAGGATAAGGCTG
This sequence comes from Trichechus manatus latirostris, assembly GCF_000243295.1. Taxonomy (NCBI): domain Eukaryota; kingdom Metazoa; phylum Chordata; class Mammalia; order Sirenia; family Trichechidae; genus Trichechus; species Trichechus manatus. The sequence goes on from NW_004444238.1 coordinate 404,142, forward strand.
CAGTTGAGGTTAAGAACAGATGCGGAGGCTCTGCTTAGACACAATCCTAGCTGAACAAATAAGGCAAGGGTCAAAAACCACAAAGACAACAGGAAACTACAAACAGCCCTGAGTTCAGTCTATACACTCAGGTCTCACCCTTCTCATCCTTTAAGGATCATAGCAAATGCCACCTCCTTCAAGAGTCTTAGCTAATCCTTCCCCCTAAGAGAAACTGGTCTCTTTCTGCTCTGCAGTCTCATCAAACTTAGTATTTCTCTCACTTCTGCTAGTGTTATACTCACCTGAGTACATTCTTCCAACACAAGGCCCATATCTTGCTCTGGCTCCACCTATGGTTCTGGTGTTGAGAGCCCTACGAAGCCTCAGTGTGTTCTGCACCTCCACATTGGCAGTGTTGGATGCTCTGTCCACTGATAATGTCACAGTTTCAAAGAACGCTTTTTCAATTCTGTTTTCTCTCTCTGGAACACTCTTACCCCACATACAACTCACCCCTCACACACCACTGACTGTCTCACTCATTTCAGATTTCATTTAAGGCACTATTCCTTTGGAGATGTTCCTTGGCCCTAAACTAGGAGAGATCCCACTGTTAAATCGCTCTCATTGATTTCTGTACTTCCCTCGTTATAACATCTTCTAACACTTTACTTCAATCACTTGTTTTAATAGACTGTCATTCCCTGGTCGAAAGTGAGCTCTGTGAAGGAAGAAAACAATGTCTGTCTTGTTCACATTCGCATCTACCTGATACTATCAAAGTCATCACACCTTGTATATAAACCAAACCCATTGCCAGAGTCAATTCCAACTCTTAGCGACCCTATAGGACAGAGTAAAACTGCCCCACAGCGTTTCCAAGGCTGTAAATCCTTACGGAAGCAGACTGCCACATCTTTCTCCCGTGGGTTCAAACCACTGACATTTTGGTTAGCAGTCGAGCACTTAACCACTGCACCACCAGGGCTCCTTACCTTGTATATAGCAGGTGCTTGAACTGTGCTGAAGAGATGAATACGGGAATAAGAATCTTAAGCCTCTGATACCTTCACCAGTTCATTTTCAGCATTTCCAGATAAGATTTCCACCTCTCCTCCCCAGTGGACCCCACCTTCCCCCAACCCAGTTCCTCCTTTTCATCCCCATCCTCCCCTCAGGGAACAAAATTTGTTGTCCCTGTTACTGGTGGGAAGATCGTCTTCAACAGGAATGGCACTTACAAGCAATGTGATAAACAGGGAAAGTAATAAAAATCTACTTTTGACTATTTGAACAAAAGCTTATTCTGCAACTAAGTAACACGCACTGGAGAAGGCTTTGGTGCCGGAAGCTTCCATCTCAAAGCCTCTCACAGCCTCAATCTCAGCCACAGAATTCAAAATGACTACTGTTTGTTCTTATTTTTACAGAGGTCAAAGGGTATATAAGCTTCACGTCTCCATTTGTAGAGATTCTCTTTTCTTATAAATTACATAATCCTGCCTTCCAACTCCCACGTGTTAATTCTAACCAGTTGACAGTTGATAGGCCTGCAGGTGAGGCAGGGATTCAAGATGATGATATCACAGTGGTGTATTAGTAAGCCAGCTCTCTAGGGGGGAAAAGAGTTGGATTTTTAGCAATTTGCCCATATCTGTGCTGCAGATAAGAAGCCCTAGTGGCACAGGGTTAAGCACTCAGCTGCTAACTGAAAGGTTGGCGGTTCAAATCCACCAGCCGCTCCACGGGAGAAAGATGCAACAGTCTGCTTCCATAAAGATTACAGCCTTGTAAACCCTATGGGGCAGTTCTATGCTTTCATATAGGGTCGCTGAGTCGGAATCGACTTGATAGCAACGAGTTTTATGGGTGGTGCTGCAAATACTCTTACCATGACCAATTTCAACCTACAAGGTGACCTTACTGAATATAGAGTTGGGAAGACATGTGAACAAATGCCTCCCGCAGCTGGTGTGAGTTGGCTGTAGAACACCACTGGATGTACCTGTGCCCCAATGCCTCATCTATTACTCTGAAGAGTAATGGTACCCACTAGGATTACATGAGATAATACATTTAAAATACTTAGAATCCTGCCTGGAACCCAGTAAATGCTCAACTGTTAGCTGTTACTGCACTGAATGATGGTGGCTCTCATTCCGGGTGATAAGAAGTAGGAGTGAGGCAGTTCCATTGACGGCCCTGAGTCAATTCCCTCACCATAAGTTCTCTGGAAACAAGAATGCATAGAATAGGATGCAAAGGTCTCCTAGCAGATCCACAGACCTACTACGGTCACTAGAGTCACTCCAGGGATGATGGGTGGGAGATGAGAGGATTCCCAGTGAACTGAAGAAAATCTCTGGACACCAACAAGGCTACTCTATAAACACAACCCAAAGTCTTTGTAAAAAGTTTCTTAGCTCTTTCCTATCTTAAATAAGATGGTGCCTTTGACAACTGGGATTCATATGTTTGAGCATGTGTTGGGAGCAGGATATATGCGGGGTTTTTTTGAGCACCAGTCTTCATTTGTTGTTGTGGCTGTTAGGTGCCATGGAGTTGTTTCCAACTCATAGAGACGACCCTACATACAATAGAGCAAAGCACTGCCCGGTCCTGCACCATCCTCACAATCTTTGTTATGCCTGAGCCCATTGTTGCAGCCACCATGTCAATCCATCTGGTTGAGGGTCTTCCTCTTTTTTGCTACATCTACTTTACCAAGCCTGATGTCCTTCTCCACAGACTGGTCCCTTCTAATAACATGTCCAAAGTATGTAAGATGAAGTCTTCATTTATTGATAGCTTATTTAAAGTATTATCTTCATATTAAAAGAAATGAAGAACATTATAGAGTAGAATGCAAAGATATAAGCAAACACATATATAAACCAGTTGCCTGTTGAGTTGATCCGACTCAAAGCAACCCTGTATGTGTCAGAGTTGAATGTGCTCTATTGGGTTTTCAATGGCTAATTTTTATGGAAGTAGATCACCAGGCCTTTCTACTGAGGAGGTGCTGGGTGAACTTGAACCAACAACCTTTTGGTCAGCAGGCAAGTGCTTAACTGTTTGCACTATCAGGAACACAAACATATATATACCTCTTATTATTAACCAAGCACCGTTTGAAGCACTTTACATTCATTAACATATTAAACCTCCTACAACTCTGGGAGGTAAGTAATATTATCATCATCCCTCTTATGTAAGTGGGAATATTGAGTCATAGAAAAATTGAAACTTACCCAACATAACAAAACTAGGAAGTTGCAGAGTCAGGATTCAAATCCAGGGACCTATGACATTAATTCTACTTTGTACTGCCTTTCAAAGAGGTTTTTTAAAAAAAAATGCTAAAGGCTACTGGACAGAGCAAGAGAAAAATGCAGAACAAAATTCAAATTCACAAAAAAAGACTAGACTTACTGGTCTGACAGAGACTAGAGGGACCCCTGAGACTATGGCCGACGAACATCCTGCTAACTCATAACTGAAGCCCCTCCCAAAGTCCACCTTTCAATCAAAGACTAGACAGGCCTATAAAACAAACAGTAACACACATGAGAAATGTGCTTCTTAGTTCAATCAAGTATACGAGACCAAACAGGCAACAGGTACCCAAAAGCAAAGATGAGAAGGCAGGAAGGGACAAGAAAACTGTACGAATGGACACGGTGAACCCGGGGTGGGAAGGGGAAGAGGGCTGACACATTTCGGGGATTGCAACCAATGTCATAAAACAATTTGTATATAAATTTTTAACTGAGAAACTAATTTGTGCTGTAAACTTTTAACTAAAGCACAATTTAAAAAAATTCCTGAAACAGTGGCTGGCATATAGTGGGCAATAAATATTTTGTTGAATGACTCGATGAATGGAAGTTTGAGGTAAGCAGTTTTAGACAACAGCCCTAGACAAGACTCCCTTTTTTACCCTCCTACCCAATCCCAACAAAGTCTTTGTTCTAACAATCATCAAAAAAGCTTGAGGTAGAAATGTTTGAGAACTACTAGAAATGGTCATGGCACATAATCACTAAGGACTGCCTACACCCTGTGGTCGGAATGGGATTCCAAGTATACCTTTTCTCTACTATGTCCATTTAGTAATGTGGCATGTTACCTTGAACCTTCTATGCTTTTGTCCTGTTTCTCTAAGCAAATAGTGAGCCCCACAAGGACAGGCTGTTGTTGTTGTGTGCCATGGCGTTGATTCCAACTCATAGCAACCCTACTGGACAGAGCAGAACTGCCCATAGAGTTTCCAAGACTGTAATCTTTATGGGAGCAGACTGCCACATCTTCCTCCCGTAGAGCCGCTGGTGGGTTTGAACTTCTGACCTTTCAGTTAGCAGCCGAGTGTTCAACTACTATCCCATGAGGGCACGGTAACTCTGTTTATAATGCTTTAATATCACTTTACATTTTTATTTCAAATCTCACTTTATCAATAGCTTTTGAATATTTTTTAATTTATTCTCAGAACAACCCTGTAAGATAAGCTAAGTAGGTGTTATTATCACCACTTTAGAGATGAAGAGCCTTTCCAAAATTGTAATAATTAGGTCCATAACCAGAAATTGTGATTTAGTAATTAGCTTGGGGCAGGGCCTGGACACCAACATTTTTGAAAGCTTCCCAGATGACTCTAACATGCAATCTAGGTTGAAAACCACTATCTTAAGCAATTTAGCTAAATTTTACTATTTTCCCTATCAGACAAAAAACAATGTCAAACCATTAAATTATAATGGTATATATAAAATGAATTATAATAAGTAAAAAAAACTACATATTTCCAAACTTACTGGCCAAATTTAACTTTAAAAAATTAGTTAAATTTTTATATTAAAAGTTATAAAAGTAAATATTCTAAATGGCATAAATGAAAAAACAACAGCAAAAAAGATTTCTTCTATGGAAAGATGACACAGCAAGGCACAACAAACATAAGGTTTACCATCAGCTGCCATTCCAGTGGGCCTGGAAGGCAGAGCTGAAGCCCAGGGTGCAGGGGCCTCCACTCAGAATCCACAGAACGTGGTCAATACCTAGAGTCTGGAGGGCAGGGCCATTGTGTAAATGGTCTCAGAGAACAGAAAGTTATTTTCAAACCTTAAGGGCTAATGTAATGTGTTCTGCTGACTTGCTTGGTACCGGTTATCCCTTCTTTCCCCCCAATTTCTCCCATTTGTAATGGAAATGTCTAGCTTGTGCCTGTTCTACCATTGTACTTTGGAAGCATATAACCTGTATTCTAGATTTCACAGCGGAAGAGGAATTTTTTGGATTTTGGACTTGGAATTGATTTAAGATTTTCGCTACGATATGACAGGCTGAATATATTTTACAGTGGAAAGGACATGAATTTTGGGGGGCCAAAGGGTAGAATGTCATGGATTGAATTGTATCCCCCCAAAATGTCTGTCAACTTGGCAAGGCCATGATTCCCAGTATTGTGTGATTGTCCACCATTTTGTGATCTGATGTGATTTTCCTATGTGTTGTAAATCGTACCTGTATGATGTTAATGAGGTGGGATTAGCAGAAGTTATGTTAATGAGGGAGGACTCAATCTACAAGATTAGACTGTGTCTTAAATCAATCTCTTTTGAGATATACAAGAGAGAAGCCAGCAGAAAGACATGGGGACCTCATACCACTAAGAAACAAGAACCAGAAGAATAGCACGCCCTTCGGACCCAGGGTTCCTGTGCTAAGAAGCTCCTAGACCAGGGGAAGACTGATGATAAGGACCTTCCCCCAGAGCCGACACAGAAAGAAAGCCTTCCCTTGGAGCTGGCACCCTGAATTCGGACTTCTAGCCTACTAGACTGTGAGAGAATAAATTTTTCTTTGTTATAACCATCCACTTGTGGTATTTCTGTTACAGCAGTACTAGATAACTAAGACACCATTTCCGTGCTGTCTAACACAGAAAAGTCACTGGGCTAGGTGCTATTAAATGTATCACAGCAAATCTTTTTGAAAACTTGTGAGGTAACAACAAAAAGACAACGCAATTAAAAAATGGGCAAAAGACTTGAATACACTTTTCACCAAAGAGTATATGCAAATGGCTAAGGTGTGCATGAAAAGATGCTCAGTGTCATTAGCCATTAGGGAAATGCAAATCAAAACCACAATGACATACCATCTCACCCCCACCAGAATGGCTATGATCAAAAACCTGAAAATAACAGGTGTTAGTGAGGATATAGAGAAATTGGAACCCTTATCCATTGCTGGTAGAAATACAAAATGGTTCAGCTGCTATGGAAAACAGTTTGGCGGTTCCTCAAACAGTTGAATATAGAACTATCATATGGTCCAGCAATCCCAATCTATAAATATACCCAAAAGAACTGAAAGCAGGACTGCAAAGAGAAATCTGTATGCCAATGTTCATTGTAGCATTATTCACAATAGCCAAAAGGTGGAAACAATCATTGAAATGTCTATCAGTAGATGAACAGATAAACAAAATGTAGCATATACATACAATGTAATATTACTCAGCCATAAAGAGAAATACGTCCTCATGCATGCCACAACATGGATGAATCCTGAAAACATTACACTAAGTGGAAAAATCCAGTCACAAAAGGACAAATACTGTATGATCTCACTTACTTGAAACAGGAAAATATATGGAAACCAAAGCTTATTAGTGGTTGGTTACCAGGGATGGGAGAGGAAGAAAGGAGAAGCTAATGGTCAGGGGGCACTGAGTTTCTGTTAATGGTGGGAGAATAAGTTTGTAAAGGATATTGGTAATGATTGCACAACATGATGAATGCAATCAATGTCACTGAATTATACATGTAAAAATTGTTGAAATGGCAAACACTTGCTATGTATATTTTATCACGGTTTTAAAAAAAACTATTATACCCATTTTACAGATGAGTTATGTAAGGGTCTGAGAAGCTAAGTGACTTGCCTAAAGTCACACAACTAGTAAGAAATAAAGTCTGTACCCTGCACTGTATAACTGTTTTCGTCTTAGGGTTAGCCAAGGCAAAAAATTTGGTATTGGAAGATATGGAAGAGTATTAAATTAAGAACGGTGAGGAAAGTTTGTTCTAGGAGTGCCCATGGGCCATATATATTATGGTGCAGCTGGCCAGAACAGGGTGTTAGTCAAGCCAAGGTCTTAGATTTCACTGGCCCTCAGCCGAATCGCTACACTTCATTGCTTGGTTAGGAGTTATTCCTCTAGCTCTAGCCAACACCATTTCCTCTTCAGCTGGCACATTCATAAATGTGTTTATGTGTCCGCTTAGACTCCAAACTTTGCTGAGCTTCCATCCATTCCCTTGATTCCTACATATTCTCACAAGGCCAGTCCCTAGAAAGGCAGAAATCTCAAAGGTGCCTCATGTCTCCTCATAGCCACCTCCCAACTCTAGGACTTAGGACTACTGAAACTGGCTTACTTCTTTCTGCTCTTTCTTCACACCCACGTTATAGATTTCTCGAAGGTAGGGACCTTGTCACTACACCTTTGTATCATCAGCCCCTAACAACATGGCAATATTTGGTAAAATTTTATTGAACTGAACTGAATCCTTCAACACATATACCAGGCTTTGATAGTCATTTTATTTGGTTACAACTGTAAACTTAGTTCAAATATTTGCAGTTTTCATGATGATTTTATTCATGAAACTTGGTTGTCTACAAATAACTTTGAAATGATCAGTTTACGAGTGTCATAAGAAAGAGATATGAAAGGGGTCACTCACTGGAAGTTTACCACTGTTATCAGGCAGACAAAGTCCTTCTACCTATGTGAAATACAATATTACCTAAGTGGATAAAGAGAAAAAATATGTCTTTTACAAAAGGCAAGCACTTTTAAGAAAATAAATTTCTAGTTCCATTATTCCTACCCTCAGAATATGTATGAAAATTCTTCCATGAAATGGACACTTGTAAATCTTGAGTGAGTGAATGAATGAAGGAATGAATACATAAATTGAATAAATTCATCGTAAATATATTTATACACAGGCATATATAAATGTTTATATTCACAGATCTCGAAAAGACTGAAGAAAATACAGATTTAGTCTTAAAAAAAAAAAGAATATTTAAATCCAATATAAGCTTTGGGACAAAAGAAAGTGAAGTGAGAGGATCAGATTCTCATTAGAGAACACTTTGTAAGTGTTAGAGTCAAAATGACTACAGTTCAAATCCCACTAGTATTTCTTCCAGGATCTGAGACTATGCACAAACTATTTGACTTTCCTGATCTTTGCTTTACTCATCTGCAGAGTTAAAATAATACCATTTGCTTAGAAAATGGAACCATAAAGGACTTGTAACATTCCCAAAAGAGGATTGCTATTCAACAAATAAACAGAAAGATTGATAAATTCAACTACAAAAAATGAATAATTTCTGTATACTAAAATATAGTCTGTCTTGAAAGAAGTACAGCCAGAACGCTCCTTACAGGCAAGGATGGCGAAACTTCATCTCACGTACTTTGGACATGGTATCAGGAGGGACCAGTCCCTGGAGAAAGACATCATGTTCGGTAAAGTACAGGGTCAGCGAAAAAGAGGAAGATCCTCAAGGACTGACACAGTGGCTGCAACAATGGGCTCAAACATAGCAACAATTGTGAGGACGGTGCAGGACCGAGTAGTGTTTTGTTCTGTTGTACATAGGGTCACTATGTGCTAGAACTGACTCGAAAGCACCTAACAACAACAAAAACACACCTTAATAAAAGTTAATTGTCAAGCCATAAACTGGGAGAAAGTACTTGCAACACAAATAATCGAAAATTTACAAAGCACTCCTACAAATCCATAAGAAAAGACAAACAACCTAATTTAAAAAATGAGTAAATAGGCATTTCCCAAAAGAACAAACATACGTGGTCAATAAACCTAAGAAGAGATGTCCTACCTCATTAGCAACCAGGGATATACAAATGAAAATACACAGATACCACTTTATACACATACATATAGCAAAAATGAAGATGTCTGATAGTATCAAGTGTTGGAAAAGATGTTGATTAACAAGAACATTATCCATTTCTGGTAAAAGCATAAATTGATTCAGCCATTTTGGAAAACTATTTTGTACTATCTTGTAACATTCATTCATGTATCTATGATCCTACAATTCCATTCCAGGTTGCATATACAAAAGAAGCCTTTCACGTGCATATCAAGTGACATATACAAGAATGTTTATAGAAGCACTGCTCATACTAATAAAAAAAAAAACTAGAGCTAAACACAAAAGCTCATTGAGAGAAAAACCGAAAACTAAATTGGAGAATGTTCACACAATAGAATATTATACAGCAGCAAAAAGTGAACAAACTGCAGCTTCAAATACAATGAATCTTAGCAACATAATGTAGAGTGAAAAAAAAATTCTAAAAAATACAGAATAAATGTTTTAACAAGGCTCAAAATCAAGCAAAATAAACAATATATTAAGTATACACAAATGTGATAAAACTCTTTTTTTAATGCCAGAGAAATGAGAAACCCAAAATTCAGAATAAATAGGGGTAATCTCTTATAGGATGGGCAAGAGGGAAGCAGATAATAAGGTAGGAGCACATGTGTAGGTATGTTATTGATAATGTCCTAGAATAATCTAGGATATTCATTAAATTAGAAGTAGTATTACGATAAATGAGGTTCACTAATTCAAATAATGTTAGGGTGCTATAAGCTGAAAACAAAAGTTGCTTTTGAGTCATTATAAATAGAAGACTGTTATTAATTAGATTCTGTGCTCCTGAAGTCCACTTAAAATAGACAAAAGAAACTATGTATGTAATATGCTTAATTCAATGCCTGCCACATGGCCAAAGCTCAATAAATGGTAGCTATTATTAATAAGAACAACAATATTTTCTGGATCTCCACCAAAGGCTACATCCCAGATCAGCTGTGCCTCACACAAAGGTAATTATAGCCAGATTGTACAAAATATTTTCAAAGAGTCAAACCCCTTCAGTATTGATGGAATACTTTTTGGCAAGTAATTTTAAATTAAATCCTTGCTAGACTGCCATCTGCTATTGTCTGGTACTATCCACATTTTTATATTATAGCGTGTCATGAAAACAAGAGATGGGGCTATTATCTGTATAACTGTCCTGAAGTGAGCACAAAGCTACTCAATTTTATGGACACTGACTAATAAATTTGTGTAAGTCAGACGCTTTTATCTTGAAATTGTTCATGCCCCTGAGATTTTCAACTTAACCGTTGGCAAAATATCAACTCCCTGACAAAGTTTATTGTCAGCATATAAAATATTGTTCCTAAAAGGGAGACAGGGTAATAAGTAGTGTTTGTAGAAAAGCAATAATTTTCATTGACCGATACAAAAAGTAATTAATATTTCCAGTTAGATTATTTTTAAACCATGAGTTAGAACACCTTAGGGATACAGTTAATAAATATGTCAGTAAGTGTACAAATAGAAACTAAGTTTCTTTGGAATATTTAAAGTATACGTTACATATAAATTTCTCACCTCAATCAGCAAAGTTATTATGATTTGGGGGTCATGGGTTTTTGTTGTTATTAGGCCTCTAGAGAAACAGAGTAATTCTCTGCGCATCTCTTGATCTGGCATCTGCAGTAAGAAAATTTTAGCTTAAGGGATTTTAGACGACAATTTTATCTGAAATTTGAAGGTACTGGGACAATAATTCATTTAAAATAAATCAGCTAATAGCTTTCATACAAGTTCAAGTTATCAGAGATAAAAATAAATTATTTATGTTTCCTTTGGGGTTCAGTGATTTAAAGAATACTCTTACACATCTTCATTTTCTAATCATTTATTGCATGATTGGAAGTGTTTTATTATTGTGTTTACATTAAATCCCACACTAATTTAATTCAAAGTGGTTTCAAGTATTCCCTTGGGACAGGTGGAGTTTATTTTGGCATTCTGCTAGTTCCTAATGATACTGCAAAATTCTACCAGAAATTTTACCAATTCCCCATTTCCTCATATATATTCGTTCCTGAATATACTTAGTTCCTTAAACTAAGAAGAGAACTAATTTTTACCAAGATTTCAGAGTGCAAAACTCTCTCCTTCAGAAGCAGTGGAGAGAGTGGAAAAGATAGAGATGGATCCAGTTCAAATGGCACAATAAAAACAATGTCATTTACTTACTACATGGGTAATATTCTAACACATAAGACCATTTGTTTTATTTAGTCATTATTGATCCATGAGCTTCTTAAGCATCAGCTACCTCACATATTCCTTAATAAGAAATGGCTGTCCTAAATTATGTATCTGACCCAGTCTTTGTGAATTAATTGTTCTATCACTCCCAGAGAACTTAACCTGACAATCTAAAGTTTTCGAATTCCAAGCAGGTTAGCTGTCAGTAGATGGCAGTGTTATCTGAATGTTTCAAATCCCATCTGTCAGGTCTCTAAGAAGCATAATGAACAGAGAAATCTATGCATAATTGTTAAAATTATGAATATTTTAAATGAGTAGGTTGAATAAAACATAGCTTAGTCCTATAGAAAATTATAGGAAAATCTGCTATTTGAAGCAAGATATAAAAGAATATAACATCTAGGCACAACAAGTACATGGCCATTTTCCTAAAATCTCAAAGACCTGGGTTTCTTATCACAAATCTAGTACTTAGTAATTTTTAACCTTGAGCTAGTTAACTGACCTATTGAAACAAAGTTTCCTTAACTGTAAACTAAATGTAGTATGATATTACTGGCTCTTAGGACTTTTGTGAAAAGTGAAAACTCTTAAAAATATGCAAGCACTATATAAAATTAACATTAATTTATAAAATTAACTTATTATGTTAAGGTCACTGTACTACACCCTTCCCATAACTATTCTCTTCTGTATTTCTACCTTAAGTGTTATCTGTACTGCTTACTTTATTCATTCAACAAATATTTACTGTTGACCTACTATGTGCCAGGCACTGTGCAAAACACTTGGGGTTCAATAGTTAAGTAAAAACAAAAAATGCCCTTTCCCTTAGGCTGCTTATATTTTAGAAGGAGAAAGAGATGTTAATCAAATAGCTACATAAGTATTTGTAACAGTGATCACTGTTGTGAATGAGAGACACAGAAGTAACAGTATGTATAACAGAAAATTAGATCTATAGGAAGGTCAGGATGACTACCTTGATCGTGTGAAACATGAACTGAGATCTGGAGGATGACAATAAAAGTCATCCAAGAATGGGAAGAATATCCATGCAGAAAAAATAGCATGAGAAATGGTATGTGGCAAGTGGGAGCATGGTGTACGTAAGAAATTAATAGTAGGTCAATACGGCTGGAATAGAAATGGAGGGTGGTACAACATAGAGCTGGAGAAGTAGGTAGGGGCAGACCTTGCTGGACTTTCTAACTCATGTTAAGAAGGAGGTGGTATGAAGAGATTAGTATTTGGTAATGGTTACTCTGAATGAGAGGGCAGTGGTGGTTCCAGTGATAGAATTCTCGTCTTTCACGTGGAAGCCCCAGGTTCAATTACCAGCCAGTGCACTTCATGCACAGCCATCGCCCGTCTGTCAGTGGAGGTTTGCATGTTGCTATGATGTTGAACAGGTTTCAGCAGAGCTTCCAGACTAAAATGGATTAGGAAGAAAGGCCCAGTGATCTACTTTAAAAAAATCAGCCAATGAAAACCCTATGGATCACAATATACAGAGTAAATAAGTAGCTGAATAAGCAACGGTCCGATCCGAAAATGATTGCGGGGATGGTGCAGGACTGGGCAACGTTCGGTTCCATTGTGCATGGGGGCTGACTTGACGGCAGCTAACAACAACAACAACTTTAAATGAAGTGTGAAGAACAGACTGGAAGGAAGCTATTTCAGCAATACATAATCACACTAGTAAAATTTTATTAGAGACAACGACTACATTTATGGAATTATATCTGAGTCTTACATATAAAGGGATTCAGATATTTTACTACTCAAATATTTTACTACTCAATTTATTTTACTAAATAATTTACTAAAACATATACTTCTAAAATTGGAGAAGTGAAAAGGCTCAGACCGGATCCCATTTCCCACTCAGTGTCTAACCCCTTCTCTGACAGCACCAACACAAGGTAATCTACCCTCTGTTTGAATCCTTCCACAAAGTGCAGTCTGCTCCACTGTCAAAAGCTTCTATTTTATTTTCTTACACCAAGATGAAATCTGTTTCTCTGTAACTTCCACCCACTAGGCTGCTCTGGATAATAATTTTCATAAGACAGACATTCAAAATTGGATACAAAAGTAGTATGATTTCCTAGCCCAATCTTCTTTTCTCCATGCTAAACACAATTTGTTTCTGTTGTTAGGTGCCGTCAAGTCGATTTTTGACTCATAGAGACCCCATGTGACAGAGTAGAACTGTTCCATATGGGTTTCTTGACTGTAATCTTTATAGAAGCAGATCGCCAGGTCTTTCTCCCACAGAGTAGCTAGGTAGATTCAAACCACGAATCTCTCAGTTAGCAGCCAAAAGCTTAAATGCTGCACCACCAGGGCTCCTTTAAACATAATGAGTTACCTCTAAAATTCTTGATATAATACAAGTTAAGACTCTGTCATAATCTCAGTGATCTTTCCCAGGGATCATCATTAAATGTGATAACCAGAATTCGGCACATCCTCAACATTGACAAATGGTACAGATTTGTACTGGAGACCATTATCTCCCTGGCTCTGAATAATCAACCAGTTGCCATTGAGTCCACCAATACTCATGGAGATGGAAACCCTGGGTACTGCAAATGGTGAACACACTTGGCTGCTAACCAAATGGCTGGAGGTTGGAGTCCACCCAGAGGTGCCTCAGAAGAACGGCCTGGTGATCTATTTCTGAAAAATCAGCCACAGAAAACCCTCTGGAGCACAGTTCTACTCTGACATGCATGGGTCACCATCGCTCTGAATAGCATCTGTTAATTCTAATACTGTGTTATATTGCGGGGCACTTATGTTGCGTAATGGCTATCTCAAATTTGTAATGTACAGATTTTCTTCACATGAATTACTATCAAGCAATGATCTCTCTATCCTGTATTTAAAAAAAAAAATGTGGGTGGAGAGAGCATTTGCATAAATGCAAGAATTTATTGGTTCCAGTCCATTCTGTTATAATGGTTGTAAATTCTGATTTATCCCTCTCCACTTTGCATCAACTGAAAATTTTACATTCATGTTTTCTACATCTTCATCCAACTTCTTGACAAAGCTACTAAAATGTAACAAATCCTGTGAAATAGCTAACTCTAGAGAGGGCTTCCTAAGTACCTTTTCCGGTAAATTAACTTTCAAGTAAACAGTTTGCTGTCAGGTGGGAATTTTCTCCACAATCTTGGGGAAATATGACATTCTACATGTAAATCTCCATGAAAAACTATTGTTTAAGGGAATGTGAAAAGGCCAGAGAATGATTAAGAGTTAACTGTTAATAACTGGTCTTTTTTCCAGCTACCTCTTTTGGTGAGTCAACAATTACTCATTCCAGGAAAAAGTAAAAAAATAAAAATTGCCTTTATAGAAGTTTATAAAAGATTCTTTTTATATTCTGTTTCCTACTCCTTATGTTTGTGTAAAATATGTAAATTTATACTCACTAAGGTTAATTTTATTGGCTCTTTTCTCCCAAGGAAACATTTTTAATTAGATCAAATGAAGCCTACATAACATCTATATCTTACATGTTTCATAATCACTCTAGCCTTGATCCAACTTTCTTTTTGTGTTTACTTATACTTCGTGTCTATAAAGAAGCAAGGATTAGAATCCAGGCCTCCCCTCCATGCTCTCCAACTTTCCCTAACAACACAACATTCTCCAGAAATATGAATCTAGAATCATTGTCTAGTGCTCTTTCCAAACCATAATTAAGTAAAACCTGCAAAAGCTGGAACCTGTGTAAGGCAAAAACCTGTCAAAGAAGGAAAACGCAAATATTTTCCACTAAAATGAATGATATAAAAGTGGTAGAACTGCACAGTCAAAGGTGGAAAACTTGCGAGATCCAGAAAAACCAGGCAGTCCCATCCAGTTCCGGCTCTCACAGGTTTCACTGGATTGCCTTACACATCAGTTGCTTATATTTTTCCCAACCAGTAGGCTTTCCTGTCATTCTATGTAAATCGTTACAAGGGCTCCCCCAACCTGACTGCACATCTAAACCACCTGATGGGGCTATTTTAAAGTGAAGAATTTTTCTGCTGCACTTCCTAGAAATTTGATTCAGTAGGTCTGGGGTGGCGTCCCAGGGGGATATAGCCAGGCTTGACAATCACTGTGATAGAACACACTCTGAAGTCAGACAAGCCTAAGTTTGAAGCCCCCTGTTAGCTATGTGGCCTTAGATAATGCTCTTAACCTCTTTCAGTCTTATTTTCCTCAACTGTAAAATAAACAGATAATAATAATAATACATCTGTCCTAAAGATTACTGCAAGTACTAAGTGAGCAAATTTAGTGCAGTGTCTGGAATATAGTAAGAAGCTTTTATGCTCATCCAGGTGCCTAGCCATCTACAAACCTGATATAGCTTCAGAATTTAAATTCTCTTATAGAATGGTTTCCTGCTGCCTACTCTTTCCAGACTTGTCTTTCCATCCTCAGCTCTGGAGAGTGATGTTGCAATTGGAGTTATGAGAGCTGAGCTTTGTTCCATTCAACTGCAACTAAAGATTTCAAGGAAACTTCTATGCACCTAGGAGCTATTAGGTAAATATACGGTGAATGAATGAACCTACCTAAGAGATGATCGTGTTCAATATCTTCACTTTAAAAATTGAAAAAGAAAACCAAAACCAAAAGTTAGTACCCAAGAAAATGGCAGATCTAGGATTAAAACTCAGGACCTGCTCTTTCCATCATACCATATTGTGCAAGGATAGCAACTCCCCACCCACCACACCATTCCCTATGGAATTTACCCAATGGAACTGAGTAACACCCAATTTGAAGAAAACTGTCAGGGCCACTATAGCTCTCTGACAGTCCGTACAGGTAATCTAAGGATCCCTGGTGGTGCTGTGGTTAAAGTGTTTGGCTGATAATTCAGTGGTTTGAACACACCAACCATTCCATAGGAGAAAGATATGGCAGTCGGCTTCCACAAAGACTTACACCCTTGGAAACCCTATGGGGCAGTTCTACTCTGTCCATAGGGTCACTATATTGTTTATTTTTTTTAATAGGTAATCTAGCCCAAGCTTCTCTTTCTCCCAACATATACTACATATCTGTTTTTTAACAAAAGCCAAGTTGATAGTCCCATAAGGCCACATGGCAATATTTTTATGTTATATGACTCAATTCTGCTCCCAGTTGCATCACCCAGACTGGTCATTCCAAGTTTTCACTACATATCTCAGTTCCCTCCCTAGCTATAGCTCAGGCCATTGTCATTCCCTCTATTTGAGATGTCATTCCACCTCTTCCAACCTCCATGCTAAAAAACAGATGAACTATTTACTTTTTGTTAAGTCTCAACACAAGGGTCATTTTCTCTGTGAGTCCTTGCTATCGCCCACATCCCTAAGCCCCTACCCACATATCCACCTCTCACTTCCTGCCTCTTCACATATTCTGATAAATTCAGAACATCGTTCACAATACTTCCATTTTTTCTTACACCGTATCTTCTCTTAGAGCACTTACTTACCCCTTTATACTGTAAGTTTACCTACAAAGCTAGTAAGTGCAAGTGCTGGAAAAGCAGTAAAGCTCAAACTGACTTTCATCCTTGGGGACCTCAAAAATCCATGATCATTACTAAAATTATTTCTAAAAAGTACTTTTTAGGGTTAATAAGCTCTGAGCGATGAAAGTAAAAAGAAAAAAACAAAGTTATGGGGCAGACAGATGCACAAAGAGAAGCAAACTATTTTCCAAAGTATTTCATTGTCTTTCTAGCAACCACTAGGATCCAAGGCAGAAAATCAAAATAATTTACTTTCCTATACCTATAAATCAAACCCAAACCCACAGTCCTAATAGTTTACACCATTAATAAATTATGATGTTGTTGTGGTGTTTAGGAGCTGTCAAGTCAGTTCCGACTCATAGCAACCCTATGTACAACAGAATGAAACACTGCCTGGTCCTGTACCATCCTCAAAATCGTTGTTATGCTTGAGCCCATTGTTGCAGCCACTATGTCAATTCATTTTGCTGAGGGCCTTCCTCTTTTTTGCTGACCTCCTACTTTACCAAACACGATGTCCTTCTCTAGAGACTGAACCCTCATGATAACATATCCAAAGTATGTGAGACGCAGTCTTGCCATCGTTGTTTCTAACGAGCATTCTGCTTGTACTTCTTCCAAGACAGATTTGTTGGTTCTTTTGGCAGTCCATGGTATCTTCAACATTCTTCGTCAACATCACAATTCAAAGGCTTCAATTCTTGTTTGATCTTCATTATTCACTGTCCAGCTTTCATACGCATATGAGGCAACAGAAAACACCATGCCTTGGGTCAAGTGCACCTTAGTCTTCAGGGTGACATCTCTGCTTTTCACCACTTTAAAAGAGGTCTTTTGCAGTAGACTTGCCCAATGCAATGGATCTTTTGATTTTCTGACTGCTGCTTCCATGGATGTTGATTGTGGATTCAAGTAAAACGAAATCCTTGACAACTTCAATCTCTTCTCCATTTATCATGATGTTGCTTATTTGTCCAGTTGTGAGGATTTTTGTTTTCTTTATGTTGAGGTGTAACCCATACTGAAGGCTGTGGTCTTTGATCTTCATCAGTAATTACTTCAAGTACTCTTCACATTCAGCAAGCTAGTTTGTGTTATCTGCATAATGCAGGTTGTTAATGAGTCTTCGTCCAATCCTGATGCCCTGTTCATCTTCATATAGTCCAGCTTCTTGGATTATTTGCTGAGTATACAGACTAAGTATGATGAAAGGATACAACCCTGACGCACACCTTTCCTGACTTTAAACCACTCAGTATCTCCTTGTTCTATTCGAACAACTGCCTCTTGATCTATGTACAGGTTCCTCATGAGCACAATTGTGTTCTGGAATTCCCATTCTTAGCAATGTTACCCATAATTTGTTATGATCCACACAGTCAAATGCCTTTGCACAGTCAATAAAACACAGGTAAATATCTTTCTGGTATTCTCTGCTTTCAGCCAGGATCCACCTGACATCAGCAATGACATCCCTCCTGGTTCCATGTCCTCTTCTGAATCCAGCTTGAATTTCTGGCAGTTCCCTGTCGACATACTGCTGCAGCTGCTTTTGAATGATCTTCAGCAAAATTTTACTTGCATGTGATATTAATGATATTGTTCTATGATTTCCGCATTTGGTTGGATCATCTTTCTTGGGAATAGGCATAAATACAGATCTCTTCCAGTTGGTTGGCCAGGTAGCTGTCTTCCAAATTTCTTGGCATAGACGAGTGAGCACTTCCATCGCTGCATCCATCTGTTGCAACATCTCAATTGGTATTCTGTCAATTCTTGAAGACTTGTTTTTTTGCCAATGCCTTCTACGTTCAAGAGCAAGTTTCAGTGTCTCTTCTGACATTCATTTTGGCCTTTTCTTTCTTTCCTGTCATTTTAATGACCTCTTGCTTTCTTCATGCATGATATCCTTGATGTCATTCCACAACTTACATGGTCTTCGGTCATTAGTGTTCAACGCATCAAATCTATTCTTGAAATGGTCTCTAAATTCAGGTAGGATATTCTCAAGGTCATACTTTGGCTCTCATGGATTAGTTCTAATTTACTTCTGTTTCAACTTGAACATGCATATGAGCAACTGATGGTCTGTTCCACAGTCAGAACAGATAAGGACATGCATTTAGAATATAATGGACATTCCATGGAAGCAAGATTGTACTTAACAAAAAAATGATTTTTCAGTGCAGGGCTACATCAAAAGAATATTACCTAACAATTTGGATAAAATTTCATATGAATACAATAATGAAGAACATGTCCTGAGCAACTAGAAAGTAAGAACTTAATTGGAGCAATCATTTCTTGAAAAAAATCCCGAAATAAACTACCAATTCAGTGCTCTTGGGATATATCCAAAAGTTCATGAATGTCTCTCCATGCCATAATAAACTGTAATTCATTCCTAGCTGGTTTTTGTCAACCAGATGCCCTGAAGACTTTTAACCATGATGTAATTTTTGACTCACGTTGACCTCTCTTTCAATCTATGAACTTCCTTTTCTCTCTCTCTCTCTCAAACACTGTCTCCCAAAGAAGCATCAGTTCTAAAGAAATAAACTGGGGGGAATTTTTTTTTTCATAAAAGTAAAGGAAACACCAAAAATATATAATCTAGCCTGATTTCATACCCAGAATTTCCTTATGCTTATCTCAAATCTTTCTTATCTTTTATATATCATCATCCTTCATTCTACCCTTATTAGAAATTAACTTTCTTACATTTCCAATAGGAATATAGTTTTTCTCTAGAAAAGGAGTCAGAAGGAAATACAGCTATGTCAGCAAGAGAAGAACAGAACTGTAATATGATATCTGTGCTCAATTTTGTCTACCTTGTCTTTCCTTTGCCAAAAGCCCAGAAAGCAAAAAAGAAGAGATTTACTTCTAGACTATGCGTCTGTCTGGAAAGTTAAAGTTCAACATAAATGGGATTCAGAACTGCAATATGAGCACATCCATGGGCTTCCAAAGGCAATGTTGTCTAGTGGACGGGTCACCAGCTTGAAAGGTATGAATTTTTCATGACAGCTGATACCTGTGACCTCACTTGATGTCTCTCCAAAACCTATATCGAACAATTTAACAAAATAATAACTTCACTATCCCTTTAGGGCTGTTCTAAGGGCAAAAATATATCAAGAGAAAATGTTTTGAACTCTTTGACAAAAAAATATTATTGAAATGGAAATTTTTTTAAATTCATTTACTAAATTCCTGTCACTGTTTATGCTCATCCCTTAGAAAGGAATAAAGATACTCCTTTTTAAGACACCGGAATAAAGGCCTCAAAAGTTACAGATGATTTGATTTTAGTTCATTGTGACAATTCCCTCTTTCTACAGAAATGACTCATGCAGAGGGAAAAGCATCAAGGAGTTGAATGTATTTTGCAGAGCCTGGTCAGCTAGAAAGCTGAGACAGGCCCCGTTTCTCCTACATCATGGGTCCAGCACATCTGATCACAATTACTGTGTAGTTAGTCACCTCTCAGCTAAAACTCTTCATCAGAAATAATCATTCCAAAACCTTGCATCAGTCTTTTTCATCTTTTAACCATTTTTAATTTCTTAGTATTACTCCTGTAATTTAGAAGCCAAAACAGATACACTGGTGACCTGAGCATATGGAAAAATTTTTGAGAGGGAACAATATTCATAACAATGATACCCCTCACCTAGTTATAATCTTAGTCAGATTATACGTAATTACATATACTAAAACTCACATATTGAATATAAAAAAAAAAATCAAACCTGCTGCTGTCGGGTCAATTCTGACTCATAGCGACCCTACAGGACAGAGCAGAATTGCCCCATAGGGTTTCCAAGGAGCAGCTGGTGGATTCGAACTACTGACCTTTTAGTTGGTAGCTGTAGTTTGCCATAACTCTTAATCACTGTGCCTCCAGGGTTCCAACATATTGAATATAGGATATTTAATATTAAAAGTTTTTTTCTCTCACATCTGTCAAGCACATCCTAGTTCATATTACCTATTTTCCTTCTGAACTCAATCCAGTTTCTTACTAATTCTCTTTAATTGAGTCTATAAAATCGTCTTGAAATTCTATCTCTGCCCTCAGAGTACTAGCAATTTAGCTAATTGACTATCTTTTAACTACTACTTTAACTTCTGAATCAAGTTGACTCTTCATGTTCATCATGATGCTGCTTGAAGTAGCAGGAAATTACAGGTAATCTAAGTGTCCATCTCTGGGAGAATGGATAATCAAACTGTGATAAATGCAAACTATGGGATTAAAAAAAAAAAAAAAAAAAAAAAAAAACCCTGTTCCAATCCAAAAAAAGTTATTCCGACTCATATACTATGCCACAATTAGAAATAATGAACCAAAGAAACACAAAGTAATAAGTACAGTCTTAGAAAACATAATACCAGGACGGAAAAAAAGAAGAAACAGAGTGAATCTTCTGGCACAACACCATTTTTGTGAATTAAAAGAAACATACACATAAAATACCAATTAAGAAAATACACACCAAGCACATGAGAAAGTTTTCTATTGTAGGGAGAAGAATGGGAGTAAAGAATGGAGAATGATTAAAGGAATAAATTAATAAATGAATGAGTGATAAAGAAAGCAAAAAAGGGGCCCTACACAGACCCATGAAGATAGTGTGATATGAAAAGAGGTATACGTTTAATTAAATATCCTGGACCTACTTTCAAAAAAATAAATGTTTGCATTTTATTTAATCTTTTGTTTTTACAGAAAAGATTCACCACTAATGTCCTATAAAGTGAGTCCTCTTCTTGTGAATATCAATCCATGGGTTGTCTGACAGAGATTTG
This sequence comes from Trichechus manatus latirostris, assembly GCF_000243295.1. Classification (NCBI taxonomy): domain Eukaryota; kingdom Metazoa; phylum Chordata; class Mammalia; order Sirenia; family Trichechidae; genus Trichechus; species Trichechus manatus. Next base: position 425,686 of record NW_004444238.1, read on the forward strand.
AAAAAGGTCAAGAATTTTGGAGCTAAAATTTGGAATTCATGGCCAACTGAAAATGAGTTTGGATATTTTCAAAATTATAATCACGAAAACAAAAAATATACTGCCATTTGAAAAACATTTTTTAAAACACTTCAGAATTCATACGTTGCACAAAATTAGAAGTCAATGTCTCTCAGTTACTGTAAATTTTTGCAGTCATTGGCACATACATACAAGTAGACTTCAACATAAGAACACTCTTAATAGTTGTTTCCTGAAAGCAATGAATCTAGCATTGTTATAAATTGGTCTACAATCTATTAGGAAGAAGTGTATTAACACTCATTTCTTCCTCATCTTACTTAATTCACCCTCTGAAAAAATTCGATAAAAGATATTAGGTTAAACTCAGTAAAAATATCATTTTGTAAGTAAAAAATATGTTCATGTTGCTGAATTTAATAATATAATTTCCAATTTAAAATTAAGGCTCTGAAGGTTTCAATACATTACTTAAAGATACATTTGGTAAGAGGTAAAGTTCAGATTTCAACTTAGGTCAGTTTATCCACAAAATCGATGTTCTTTTCACGACATCATACTGCTTCCATTGAACTTTTGGACATTTTGCAGTTATTATCATATTTGAAATTTGATCTAACAGTCTTTCCATGCTTAGAAAAAGGCAATAGCAGACCCTTGATTTTAATAAGAATTAGAATTAACGTCATAGATAAGACTTTAACAAATTAAATTTCATGTATCTAAAATCTATGGGTTGAAAAAATGTGTTTTCTTCTTTAAGCAAAATGTATTTTCTTCTTTAAGCATGACACACTCAAGCTTTAAAGGCAATACAAGTCTAAGACCAGTTTTCTTCAGGCCAATCAAAACTAAGAAAACATAAAACTGAATTCTTCCAAGACTTTCATTTGACTTATTCTTTCCCTCTTACATTTTTTAAAATGTACAAGATCAAAACAGCTGAACAGTTCAGTGATGAGTTCTACATAGTCCAAGCCAACCCTCAATTCCCATAGAAAATTCCATGGGAGGTTCCAAAAGGAACACAGACAATGCCCAATAGCAAATGGCATTTCTCTAGTGGAGGAAGAACATTCCTGTTGAAGGACTACACTCTTGTAGTTTGAAATGAGTCATTTTTTTCCAGCTGGAATCCATTAGTATAGACCACAGATGATATCTGCTTGGTTTTCTCTTTAGCTACTCAGTATCATGGGAAAAAAAGAAAAACATACTTTCCACCTTTTGTCCGCACAACTCAGAGCACTTTATAAATGTGCTTTGGGGCTCATGCTTTTCAAACCGAGAGTTAACAAAGCTCAAAGGCCCAAAGTAACTTATCAAAGTAACTTGACCAAGGAACATCACTGAGAGACAAAAGCACTCTCATTACGCTATCTCATCAGTGTCCTCAATAGATGGTTCTCATTTTTCTGTGCCACAACTCTCACTCCTCAGGGCACCTTCACCCACCTTGAAAAATCAAAACAAAAGATTTATAGTCTTTCCAAAATGTTGAAGAGTGATGAGGTAGGGTAACTGGGATATTATTCAGCATAAGACACCAATAGGAAGGCTCACAAGGGAGAGCATGTTGGGTAAAAAGGGGAGCTCAAAAGAGAACCAAAAGTATACGGTGGGGGGAAAAAAGAAATGCATTTGGATCACTGCTGCTCCAGATCCTTCCAATGGCCCCGAGCTTTCTAACATTACATTAAGCAAGATTACTTGCAATTTGAAATAAGCTATTTGGTAATTCTATCATAGAAAGAAAGGATATAGTCAGAGGCATTCATCATAGATCATTTCTAAAAATGTATCTTGTTAAAGTCTCTACCTTTTCTATCTCAGATGTATAAATGCTTGCACTTTGAGTACCTCATCCATATCTTCTTGTCCTGAACTACATCAGACCTCTGATATTTCTGATGTGTCTGAAGATTTTTAAAAATTACCAGATCCATCAAAACCACTAAAGCGTACAATTTTTCCCATATAGAACATATGTTGGATTCATTCACTCACAGATGGGAGCCAACACCAAATCCAACTTTCCAATTTCTGAAACTGTACACAAATTCTATTGACCAAAGTCCAGCCTTTCCTTGATCTATCTACTTTTTTCCTTAGTCTTATTGCCAGAACTCAAAAGAAACTACTCTTCATAAGACATTATTTATCACACTGCTTGAGTTTAATCACAGCAAAAGGGTGTGTTAGGTTATGGATGCTAGGAGGTGAGCTAGGCTCACTTCTCCACGTAGGTAATTTGTTCCCATATACTTTTCTCACCCTTAGTTCAAGCCTTAGAAAAAGTATAATTACAACATGTCACAGACCATCAGGATCCCACTTCAACAGTCAATGCTGCATACATGAAGTGTATTGGATGGTAACAGTCATCTGCCATTTTTTTTGTCATGGAGGCACACTTTCTCTATTCCTTTCTCCAAACTGTTCTTAATGACCCCAGGGAAACTCTGTAATGACACCATTGCTGAAGCCTTAATGGCTGGGAGGAATGACAGGAGACAGAAAAAAATATGTAATAGAAGGATATAATAGAAGTCATCTTTTATGTCTGTGGTGCTTTCAATTTTCCAAAGTACTTCTGCATCTATTAAGTCATCTAATCCTCAGTATAGCACTCTGAGTTGGGTAGGATAGTTTCATCATGTTTTACTGGGATACAGAACAGTTCAGTAAACCTTGCAGCATGAGAGCAAAGGAAAATTGACATTTCTGGAGCCCCTAGTGTATAACAGGCTTCATGCCAGATGCTTTAATCCATGGGCAAGACACTTACAATTTATGTGCTTTAGCTTCCTCTTATGTAACAGAACCTACCTTGTAGAGTAATGAGGACTCAGACATAGAGCATATAAAGAACTTAGTAAAACATCTGGCCCATGAGATGTCAATGAATGCTGGCTCTAGCTATTGTTATTATTATTTCTTTCCATTTCTTTTAAGGTCTACAATAATCTTGTGAGATAGGCATTATTTTCCCCCATTTATCTGTGGAATACTACAAGATTCAGTGAAGATTAATAACTGCTTTTTTGAATGAAATGTATTCTAGCTCAAACTAAAATTCCACACAGCAATCACAACCAAATTGTCCACAAGCTCTGTGCCAATTACAAACTGAAGTACGTCTCTTTCTTCCATCCAGAAGGACCAGGGAGGCAGCCAAAGGTCAAATAAAAGACTGAGACAAAAATGTTCCAGTTGAACAGCAAACACAAAACCTCATCATCAAACATCTATTTATTAAGCAGCCTCGTGACTACTGTACTAACGGACTGAAGGATAAATCTCCCTGTCCTAGATGCCATCTGCTACATGCTCAACAAGTTCCTTCAATCTTTATATTTCTCTGTATTCTTTTTAATATTTATATATAATTCATATTACTAATTAATAATATTAACAGTAGAAATATTATTAATAATAATAAATAATCCTATTTATTATCTATAGTTCCTATCCATAAGGTTTTCATTGGCTAATTTTCAGAAGATCTCCAGGCCTTTCTTCCTAATCTGTCTTAGTCTGGAAGCTCTGCTGAAATCTGTCCACCTGGTATCTGAAATCTGACCCTGCTGGTATCTGAAATACCAGTGGCATAGCTTCCAGCATTAGGAAACATGCAAGCCACCACAGCACAACAAACTGTATGAAAGCTGAAATAAAAAAGGACAGAAGAAGAACTGATGAATTCAAACTGTGGTGTTGGCAAAGAACACTGAATATACCATGGATTTCCAGAAGAATCAACAAACCAATCTTAGAAGAAATGCAACCAGAATGCTTTTTAGAAGTGAGGATGGTGAGACATCTGCTAGCTTACTTCAGACATGTCATCAGGAAAGACCAAACCCTAGAAAAGGATAATCATGTTTGGTAAAGTTAGAGAGAAGGTCAGCGCAAACAAGAGAAACCCTCAATGAGATGGACTGACAAAATAACCAAAACAACAGACTCAAACATACCAATGATCATGAAGATGGTGCAGGACCAGGCGGAATTTCGTCTGTTATATGTAAGGTCACTGTAAGTCAGGGCCGACTTGACAGCAACAACATTTATAAAAATAGCTACCATTTGCTGAGTGCCAAGTGCTAGGCATTTCACCTGTACTTTCTTATGTAATCCTCAGAACTAACAATAGAGGTAGGTTTAAGCCCTATTTTATAGATGAGTTAAGCTTAGGCTCAGAGAAGTAATTTGCCAAAATCATAAAGGGGGAGGAATGCCTGAACCAGGATTTAAAGTCATATCTCTACAGTTCCAAAACCGGTGGTATTTTCTTTTTGGTTTTTATTTTTTATTATTGTACTTTAGATGAAGGTTTACAGAACTAGCTTCTCATTAAACAATCAGTACACACATTGTATTCTGACATTGGTTACCAACCCCATGACATGTCAACGGTCTCCCTTCTCGACCTTGTGCTATCATCAGCTTTCCTGGCCCCTCCTGCCTTACAGTCCTTGCCCCTGGGCTGCTGTGCCTCTTTAGTCTCACTTTGTTTTATGGGCCTCTCTAATCTTTGGCTGAAGGGTGAATCTCAGGAGTGACTTTATTACTAAGCTACAAGGGTGTCCAAGCGCCATACTTTCAGGGTTTCTTCAGTCTCTGTCAGGCCAGTAAGTCTGGTCTTTTTTTGTGAGTTAGAATTTTGTTCTACATTTTTTTCCAGCTCTGTCTGGGACCCCCTATTGTGATCCCCATCAAAGCAGTCAGTGGTGGTAGCCGGGCACCATCTAGTTGTGCTGGTCTCAGGGAAAACCTATGATATTTTAAATAAGGAAGTATAATTGTTTGATTTTCCTCCGCAGAATAACAGGCGCATTTTTTTTTTTTTTAGGACTCTTATTCTCTTTTTTATTTTTATTGTGCTTTAGGTGAAAGTTTACAGAGCAAATTAGCATCTCATTAAACAATTAATACACATATTGTTTTGTTACATTGGTTGCCAACCCTGTGACATGTCAACACACTCTCCTTCTCACCTTGGGTTCCCCATTTCCATCAGTCCAGCTTTCCTGTCCCCTCCCGCCTTCTCGTCCTTGCCCCTGGGCTGGTGTGCCAATTTAATCTCACATATATGGTTGAACTACATGTGTTATTGTTTGTTTTATTGGCCTGTCTAATCTTTGGCTGAAGGGTGAACCTCAGGAGTGACTTCAGAACTGAGTTAAAAGGGTGTTGGGCGCCATACTCTTGGGGTTTCTCCAGTCTGTCAGACCAGTAAGTCCAGTTTTTTTTTTTTTTTTTTTTGGATTTTGTTCTATATTTTTATACTTTTATCTCCGGGACCCTCTATTGTGATCCCTGTCAGAGCATTCCATGGTGGTAGCCAGACACCATCTACTTGTGCTGGATTCAGTCTGGTAGAGGCTGTGGCAGCTGTGGTCCATTAGTCCTTTGGACTAATCTTTCCCTTGTGTCTATGGTTTTCTTCATTCTCCCTTGCTCCAGACAGGGTAGGACCAACAGACGTACCTTAGATGGCCGCTCACAAGCTTTTAAGACCCCAGATGCTACTCACCAAAGTAGGATATAGAAAATTTTCTTTAGAAACTATGTTATGCCAATTGAGCTAGATGTTCCCTGAGACCATAGTCCCCAGCCCTCAGCCCAGTAACTTGGTCCCTCGGGGAGTGCAGATGTGTCTATGAATCTTCTATGATTTTGCCTTGGTCATAACTTAGGCACTTTTAAAATCAATTTTATGATAAATTCAATGCTCAGCATGATACGCATAAAGTAATATCAAGCAGGAGTTAGAAAACTTATCATCCATGTTCAGCTTTGCAGAACATACGTAAAGAAGGTATTTGTTGTTGTTAGGTACCATTTTTGACTCACAGTGACCCCACGGGACAGAGGATTTTCTTGGTTGTAATCTTTATGGAACAGATCACCATGTCCTTCTCCTGTGGAGCCACTGGGTAGGTTCAAACTGCCAACCTTTTGGTTAGCAGCCCAATACTTAACCTTTGTGCCACCAGTGCTCCTTAAAGAAGGTATTTAACTATACTAAGTCAATCTAGTAGTTGAGATAAATGCACTAAAACAATCCATAGGGTCCCCATCCACAGTTCTACAGGTCCCTTCTCCCTAGAGGAATGCACGCATGACAGCAAGGACAAGGACGACCACGACTACACTACTGTTGGCCTCAGCAGCATGAAGTTACAATTAGCCCCTCAGTATTCACTGTGATCTTTCTCTGGGAGTCAGGTAAAAACTCAGTCTCCACAAGTATTGTTCTTGATGCCAAGATCTAAAAATCACAATGAGATATTGACACTGCTTCTCAGGGTTGCTCATTTATCTGAATTTTTTTTTCCTTTTGGAGAGTAGAGGGAATATGGGGGTGTGTAAGAGCAGTTTACGTCCAAAATAGTTGTTGTGTGGCACTGACGCTAAAGTTCTACAAACAGCTGAACAGAAACACCAGATCATATTTCTAAATGGGGCTGAGAAGGGCTCTTTGCAATGTCATTCTGGAATGCTAGTGCTCAGCTGGGCTTTTACAATCAAGGAGAACAAAACTCTATTAATCTAAGATTACTTCCTCAAAATGCATGCTTGGGTTCCAGAAGAAGACTGAGAAAGTTGGTAGTTATCAGTTTGGATGGGGTATACAGATATGCTTCAAGCTTAAGAATAATTCATAGACTATATCCTTACCTTTACGTCTGATCAAGTACTTATTAACAGATACAGTAACACATTAACAAACACACATTTAAAAAATAAACAAAAAAAAAAACCATTGCTGTCAAGTTGATTCTGACTCATAGCGATCCTATCGGACAGAGCAGAACTGCCCCATAGAGCTTCCAAGGCTGTAATCTTTACGGAAGCTGACTGCCACATCTTTCTCCCACAGAGTGGCTGGTGGATTCGAACCACCGACCTTTCAGTTAGCAGCCAAGTGCTTAAACACTGTGCCACCAGGACTCCAACAAACACACACATACACATATAAATGAGTCTATCCAGAGCCACTGTTGCAGGATGCACAACAACCCTTGGGAAAGAGAAAGAATTCCAAGTTCTAACCCTAAGTGTGCAAGAATGTCACCTGGTACAGTACAGTGACTGAGATCATGGCCTTCAGTGTCAGACTGTTGTTGTGAGTTGCCACTGAGTCAATTCTGACACATGGCAACCGCATTTGTGCAGAGTAGAACTGCTCCATAGGGTTCTTAAAACTGTAACCTTTCGGAAACAGATCACCAGGCCTGTCTTCCAAGGTGCCTACAAATTTGGGCTTAATTTGGGCTCTTCCATTTGCTACTTGAGTGATCTGGAGGCCTATTCAGCATCTCAGTTTTGTAAAAAGGAATATTATAATTCCTATCTTCCAGTATTAAGGATTAAATGAGATTATAAAAGTAAAGACCCCAGAACTATGTCTGGCACATAGTATGTGATCAATAAATGTTATCAGTTGTTATTAGGCTGAACCATATGAAATTGATGATATTTGATTATTTTTGATCTCCTAAAGTGGCAATTCCATATGACTCAACCTAATATTTATATTACACAGAGGCAGAAGAGCAAAGTGGTTAAGAATACAAGTTCTGGGACAGGCTCTTTGGGTTAGAGTCCTGCCTCTGTCACACACTGGCAAGTTACAGAACTTCTCTAATTCAGTTTCTCAGTTGCAAAATGAAAAAAATACAAATATCTACTCCAAAGGATGAATGAGACGGTTAAATAAATTAATCCATGCAAAGCTCTTAGATGAATGCTTAGTACTTAGTCCTCAATTAATGTAAACTGCTAGTGATACTATTAATATTAATAACAAAATGAAGAAAGTAGATTTGAAAACCTCTGAGATTCAAGACAACTTCCAATCCTATGCCGTTTTGGATGGTGTTGATAAAAGAGAATTAGACAGTGGGAAATTAGCTGTATATAACAAAAAGGTTAAATGTTTGAGCACTAGAATTCTGATAAATATGGTGGAATGAGAAATAATTTAAATAAGTCTCATTTATCTGAGACAAGTTTAAAACAAATACTGAAAATATATTTTATCTCAACAGTAAATCAATAATTTTGTTTAACTTCTTAAATTGCTAGACATTTTTAAATCTCATTTCACATACAATGAAAAGCTAGTGGTCTATATGGTATGCGGTTTAATGTGTTCTTGTGTGTGTGCACACAGCTGTTCACTACAGGGGGCTGAACAGTGTACTCAGAGGGTCAGTAGACCTGAATAGCGTCCAAGTCACTAATTCAGTGTGTGATAATGAACAAATCACATCAACCTCATTTTTCTATTTTGGAAATGAGAAGAAATCTAAGTAAAGATATCTAACCTCCCTTCCAAGTCTAAAATTCTATGATTCTTTATATTGTACATAGATGAAGAATATAATATGATTTCATCAAAATAACAGAACCCATTTCACCTGTCAACAGACAGGAATAAAACTGTTATTAAATAGTAGAATATAATAATAAAAACAATAAAAAAATAATAACACTCAACTAAAAAACATTCCCTAAACTGAAACCACAATACATGCCTGGACAATTCTAGCCAGCAACTTTTATATTCCATGCAGTAAAAAGGAAGAGTTAATGATCAAGCCTCTTCTGAAATTGACAGGAGGCACATATTCCCTCTCAGCAGAATCAAAGCTGCCCAGGCCACCTGTAAAACCACAACTGATTTAAAATCCTAGGTCCACTTGTCCAGAGACTCCAATCTCTGACCTGAAGAAATTCACATGACATCAAATTTCTGTCTCTGTAAAATGTTAATGAAGACATAACTCCTAGGACTTTTGAGAGGGTAAATTAGTTAATGTTTCTAAATCACTTAAAGGATAATTATTGACCAAAGAGAGATCATCAAGTCTTACTAGAAAGTCAGGGAGAATCTCAAGGCTGACAATTTTCTTCTAACTAACATAGGTATCTTAAGGAGAGTTAAAAAATAAGATCTGAGTGACTATGCAACAGCTCTAAAATAATATTTGTGAGAAAAAGGAAAAAAATTAAAAATCTCATTATGGCATTCTGAGGATGTTGTTGTGTGCCATCGAGTTGATTCCAACTCATAGAGACCCTATAGGACAGAGCAGAACTGCCCCATAGGGTTTCCTAGGCTGTAATCTTTACTGGAGCAGATCATCAGGTCTTTTTATCCCCTGAAGCCAATGATGGGTTAGAGATGCTTTCAATTAGCAGCTGAGTGCTTTACCACTGCTCCATCAGTGCTCCTTATCCTGAGGTTAAACCCGTTGCAGTTGGGTCGATTCCAACTGACAGCGACCCTAGAGAACAGAATAGAACTGCCTCATAGAGATTCCAAGGCTGTAAATCTTTACAGAAGCAGACTGCCACATCCTTCTCCCACGGAGCGGCTGGTGGGTTCGAAACGATGACCTTTCGGTTAGCACCCAAGCCCTTAACCACTGCTCCACCAGTGCTCCATCCTGAGGAAAACTTGGTGGAAATTTATGAGGTGGGGGCAGGGGAAGGATATAAAACCAAGATACACTGAATCTGGTACTATAAAATACATTATCTTCTCAAATTATAATGTTTATATGAACTACGTTATACCGTTTAATCCTTAAGATTTCAGAAATACACCTTAAAAAATGAGTGTGAATGTGAAGACTTCTACAGACAGCTGAATTAAACTGCCCCAGCATTTAAAAAAAAGTAGGAAACTAAACTTCTCAGGGTTGATCAGAAGCCTTTAGCACTTTCTATTAAAGTACAAAAGGAGCCCTGGTGGAGCAGTAGTTAAGTGCTCAGCTGCTAACTGAAAGGTTGGGGGTTCCAACCCACCAGTTGCTCCGTGGGACTTCCATAAAGATTACAGCCGTGGCCAGAACAACTAGATGGTGCCTGGCTACCACCACCTACTGATCTGACAAGGATCACAACAGAAGGTCCCGGACAGAGCAGGAGAAAAATGCAGAACAAAATTCAAATTCACAAAAAAAGACCAGACTCACTGGTCTGACAGACAGGAGGAACCCCCAAGACTATGGTTCTCGCACACCCTTTAACTTGCAACTAAAGACACTCCAGAAGTTCACCCTCCAACCAAAGATGAGACAGGTCTATTAAAAAAAAAAACAATAACACACATGACGAACACGCTTCTTAGTTCAATCAAGTATACAAGACCAAACGGGCAACATCTGCCCAAAAGCAAAGATGAGAAGGCAGGAAGGGACAGGAAAACTGGACGGATGGAAACCAGTAGCCTGGGGCAGAGGAGAGGAGAGTGTTGACACACTGCAGGGATTGTAACCAATGTCACCAAACAATTTGTGTATAAATTGTTGAATGAGAAACTAATTTGTTCTGTAAACTTTCCCCTAAAGCAAAATTAAAAACAAAAAAAAGACTGCAGCCTTGGAAACCCAACGGGCAGTTCTATTCTGTCCCATAGGGTCACTGTGAGTCATAACTGACCCGACAGCAATGGGTACTAAAGTACAAGCAATCCTATTCTCCACTCCTTGAAAACAAATAAATCACAATAAATTTCATGTTAAGAAATCAGTAGTCTTTTATTTAAAAAGTTGCTTTGGGAGGGTGGAGGAAGATATTCTTTTGTTTGGTTTTTGTGTGTTTGTGTGTTTGTTTTGACTTCCCTCAAAACATTTTTCTTTTCCTCTTAACTAATTTTAAGATTCCAAAACTCAAAGCATGTCATAATTAAACATCTCCTAGGAAATGCACAGCCTGATTAGCAGATTATCTCAAGCATAAACCAGCCATGACCATGTTGCCTCCAGGTCTGGATCAGGCCAGCCTGGGAAAGAACAATCATGATGAAAACTGTCACTAAGCCATATTAATCTGAACATTTTTTTATCTTCCAGCATTTAAGATCTTATTTTCCCTGTCAGTTCTTATGTAATTTTTTTAATTCTTGATTTTGGTCTCAGAACAGTCACTTAGTAGCCTACCTAAAAATAAAAACATATACTCCAGTTCTGAGAATTAAATACTTGTACCTGTATGGTCGCTATGATTCGGATCGACTTGACGGCAACAGGTACGGGTACCTTCACTCACAAAGGCTCCCGCCACCAGATAGCTCAGAAGGTGAGGCAGCAGTCAGACAGATTTCTTAGGGATACATCAATAACCATCGCCCACAAACTTCTAATCTAATTTATCAACTCCTGTTCTGGGGAAAATGAGCAAGAAGAAGACTACCCACATCCTGATGTCTTAGTTATCTAGTGCTAAGGTAGATTAATAGTATGTTGTTGTTTTGTGCTGTCGAGTCGATTCCAACTCATAAAGACTCTATATGACCGAGTAGAATTGCCCCATAGGTTTCCTAGGCTGTAATCTTTATGACAGCAGATTGCCAGGTCTTTTCTCCGGAACAGCAGCTGCTGAGTTCAAACCCTCAACCTTTTGGTTAACTGTATAACAGAAATATCACAAGTAGATAGCTTTAACAAACAAATTTATTTTCTTACAGTTTAGGAGGCTAGAAGTCCCCTAATAAATTCTCTGGAGGAAGGTCCTTGTCTTTTCTGAGCATCTGCTCCTAGGTGATCTTCATGAGGTTTGCCCTCTCTCTTCCCTCATCTCTGCTCTGCTTGCTTGTTTAATCTCTCTTATATGTCAAAAGAGATTGACTCAAAATACATCCTATACTACTCCCACCTCAATTAACATAACAAAGACAATCCATTCCCAAATGGGATTATAACCACAGGGGTAGAGGTTAGGATTTACAACACATATTTTGGGGGAAGATAATTCAATCCATAACAGCTGGTTGTCTGCTTTTCAGCGCAATGATAAATGCATACGGCAAGGAAGGCAGGAATATCTTCCCCTAGAGTATTCACCTGTGCTATCCAACATGGTAGCCACTAGACAAACATGGCTGTTGAGCACGTGAAATGTGTCTGGGCTACCAGTGTACTGAATTATTTAGTTGATTAATTCTTCTCAATTTAAATTTAAAAGCTGATGCTCGATTCTGTTACTAAAAAATTTTTAAGTATGTTTGGAACCATTTAGGTATGTGAATCTACTTTTTCACCGTAAATTTTATCAAATTTAAATCCAGATCAAGTATTTCTGACGAAAATTCAGGGACTGAATTGTGATGTTTGTGAGTATAAAATATACACCATAGTTCCAAGAATTAATAGGTGAAACAGAATGTAACATATCTCATTAATATTATAAAATTGACATGTTGAAATATTTTACATATATTGTGTTAAAGAAAATATATGATTAAAATTAAAGTCAC
>NW_004444238.1:439333-441118 GCF_000243295.1 Trichechus manatus latirostris
GGCTCTCTTTTAAGGTAAAACTGACCAACACCCTGAGTGGGTCACAATTATCTTATTTGCACAGCCCCACCCAATCACCTGGGTGGGAGTCACAAGACCATGGCTAGAAAGGCCACACATAAAAGTAATTAATCACACCAAAATGAAACAATACAAGGATCATCATAAGATAACCCTAGGATGAATGACATGAAACACTCCTTTATAAAGCAAACAGTAAAACTATACATAAAGCTACTTTTTCACTAAGAAGTAATATAGGCAAAAAAAAAAAAATCTATTCCAAAGTGGTTTAGAGAAATTAATGACTAGAAAATTCATAACAGGTGATTACTGGAAAATCAGAGGTTTAGAAGTCATCTTTTATCTTCTAGCATGATGCCAAGAACGAAGACCATTCCTGTCCACAATGACTTCTGGTAAAATGTTGAATCCTGACCAGGCAGCTTAAGGGTCCAAGCACTATGACCATTCTTATACAGCCATGAAAACTGATTTGAAATGACCTCCTTCTTCTTCAACCTGCTTGTTGCCCTTTTTTCTCCTAGTCTTCCATTTTGTCCTTTTAATCTTTTTTTAGTCAATCATTCAATCAGTGTTTACTGAGCCCATACTATGTGCCAGAAAGAAAGACATGGCAGTCTACTTCCGTAAAGATTTACAGCCTTGGAAATCCTATGGGGCAGTCATACGTTGTCCCATAGGGTCACTATAAGTCGGAATCAACTTGATGGCAACGAGTTTGATTTTTTTAGTTTACTATGCACCAGCATTCTACAGGCCTTACTATTGAACCTCACTAGCCTATCATTCATATTATTCAAACAAAAGCACTAAAGGGAGATGGAAGTAGAGAGAAGTGGAATATTTATGCATTTTTTAAAAAAAATCAGATGATAGACAGGTAGGCAGATAGACAGACAGATAGAGCTGGAGATACAGAGTCCCTGCGTGGTATAAACGATTAATGCACTCGGCTCTGCTGCTAAACAAAAGGTTGAAGGTTAGGTCCACACAGAGGTGTCTCAGAAGAAAAGCCTGGCTATCTACTTCTGAAAAGTCGGCGACTGAAAACTCTATGAAGCACAGCTCTACTCTGACATATGTAGGGTTGCCATGAGTCAGAATTGACTTGATGGCAACTGGTACTGCTATGGGGGTGTATGCATATGCGTGTGTATGTGTGTGTGCGTGTGTGCACATGTGTATGCGTGTGTATGCGTGCCTGTGTGTGTGTACGCATGCGTGTGTGTGTGTGCGCATGTGTGTGTATTTTATATATACACATGTCTTCACCTCACTGGTCACCAAAATAAATCTGAAGTTCGGTTACACAGCACCCAAGTTCATAAAATTAACTTCTTTCCAACATAACTATTTTTTTTAATGCAGCATTATATTAGCTTATACTATGTTACAAAGCTGAAGCCAAAAGTTCAGTTGTGGCTTTCTAAGATGTCTATTCTTAGACTTTCTGCTAACACACATACCTCCTGTAATAAACATCCTGCAATGATCAAGAGCAAAATTCACCATCATAACTCTCAAGAGTTTTCTCCAAGTTGTTCATCAAGTTACGTAATAGGTCAGATATATCTCCCACCAAAAAAATCTCATGTTCCTTAGCTCACACACAAGGAGGAATATCTATGAAGTGAAATAAAAATGATAGGCCAGCAAACCTCATGTATTTGCTAGAGAAAACATTTTTTTGTTTACTGAATTATAATTAACTTGGTTTTTCCTTTTGACTACAAGCAGCTTGAGGGCAGAGATGAGGTCTGT
>NW_004444238.1:441361-452747 GCF_000243295.1 Trichechus manatus latirostris
AAAATTTCATTTTACTTAGATCCACAAACAATGTCCATGCAAGCAGCAGTCAAGAAATTGAACAACACATTAAATTTAGCAAATCTACTGCAAAAGACCTCTTTAAAGTGTTAAAAAGCAAAGATGTCACTTTAAGGACTAAGGTGGGCCTGATCCAAGCCATGGTATTTTCAATCACCTCATATGCATGCAAAAACTTGACAATGGATTAAGGAAGCCTGAAGAAGAATTGATGTCTTTGAATTATGGTGCTGGGGAAGAACACTGAATATACCATGGACTGCCAAAAGAATGAACAAATCTGTCTTAGAAGAAGTACAGCCAGGATGCTCCTTAGAAGCAAGGATGAGGAGACTTTGTCTCATATACTTTGGACATGTTATCAGGAGGGGCCAGTCCCTGGACAAGGAAATCATGCTTGGTAAAGTAATGGGTCAGAGAAAAAGAGAAAGACCCTCAATGAGATGGATTCACAGTGGCACAACAATGGGCTCAAACACAGCAATGATTGTGAGGATGGTGCAGGACCGCGTAGTTTTTCGTTCTTTTGTACATAGGGTCACTATGAGTTGGAACTGACTTGAAGGCACCTAACAACAACAACAGATGGTAGGATGGAAGGATGGATAAATGAAAGAAATAAATGAGTGTTCAAACTTCAGTTAGCGATAAAGTGAGTTCAGTCTCTGAGACAATCTCTCACTCCATCAGCTAAAAACATATGTACTAAACTTGAAAAAAATAAAAATTGTGTGATCTATGCATAACAGAAATTAGTATTACATTGTGTAAAATAAAATATCAATTAATTAATTTAGGTGCTATTTATTGCAAGCTTAACATGTGCCAAGTACTACGATAGGCACTGAGGTCTCAAGATGAATAAGGTCCACACAGGTAAAGCATGAAACAGGTGGCTGCTTCACTAAACTCATCTGCACTATTCATAACTTTAGTCATTAAACCATGAAGAACAAAGCAATTCATCTCCTATGTAGAATGCCATCTCCCTGTACAAAGTAAGATGTCCTCAGCAACACTGTGTTTTGTGACGGAGTCAAGTAGGAAGGTGACAGAAAGGAAGAATGAGATCAGAAACATCACAGAATAGGAAAAGGAAGATTGCTTCAACAGAAAAATAAACCAGAGAAACACTTGGCACAACATCATTCTTATATGAGACCGGAGCACTGAAACCACAATTGGCCACTAACCTCAGGAAAAGGAGCTGAGAAATGCCTAGAAATGAGTAACTCCGTTAGATAGAGACTTTGTGAGAATTGCAAGTAAAAGGAAACAGTGCCCAAATTCTCTGAGTAAGCTCTCTGGGCAGCTGAAAGTCTTGATAAGTGAAAACTAAAAGCCTGTCATCAGTCCTCCTGATGAAGCAGATCTTTTCTGAGGCACTAGTTTAGGGTCCTGCAGGTTCCTTCATTTTCATTGAGCAGATATTTTCATTTCTTAAATGAGTAGCTCCTTTTAATCTGGGCAAATCAAGAAAACTGTCTTGACCTCTTTAGAGAACAAATGTTTCTTCAGAGAATGGAAGAAATGGCCAAGCCTTGTAGCAATGTCTCCTCGCATTAAGCCCGTTCCACCAGGTTGCCCAAGCCCCACTTACCCCCAACATCTGGTGGAGGTAGTGATACTCTGGCCCTCGGTTATATTGCAGAAAAGTTCTCCAAAAAAGCAGGACATTCAGGGAAAGCCAGATGACCTAGAACAATCAGACAAAGGGAAAGAGAAAACAAAAATTAAACGCTACCTGATGAATAGAAACCACACATTCATTCACTGGACACTATACTTTCAAGGGAACTCAGACAATCAGAAATTGCAGAAAGCAAGCGTTCTCAACTAATCAGCAAGCTGAAAACCACTCAATGGGGAGAGGAAAACCTGACCTCATTTGTCCCTTCACCTGAGATTAATTAGGCATTTGAGTTGCAAACAGGTCTCCGAAATATCTACAGATCTCCCCTGCTGTATAAAATGGGACTAAGAAATTAGAGACAAGTGTTATGTTGTTAAAAACAATATACCAAAAAACAATCGGGGACAAGAGGAAACGGGAAAATGTTCAAAGGGTTAAGAAAAAGCTGTGTTCACTTCCCACTTCCTCCACATCCGCTCTCCTATCAGTTTGTAGGGAAGTTCACATGGATTTGGAGGAAGGGAGGTGGTTATTATCTCTAGGTATGGAAAGTTTTATGAGTAAAAAATGTTCGAAGAAGAGGCCAAACTTCCACTTCCCTCTTCCCACACGCGCACGCTCAGAGAATGAATCAAAATCACTGCACAAGAGACAAAACGCAAGGAGAGCCTTGCCCGCCATCCTACCAGGCAGAGGTGTTTAACCCCTTCGTTGGCCAGCCAGCTCTTCCAGGACACAGCCATGCCGCCGGTCCCGCCGCGCTGCGCTCTCCGCCGGCCAGCCCGAGAAGCAGCGGGCGGCGGCCCCGGCTGCCGCTACAGTTGTGCGATCTGCAGGGGGTGGGTACGGAGGGTCAAAGAGTGAGTGGAATTCCGGAGGTCTGGCGCCGAGCCAGCTCGGGAGAGGTCTGCGCCCGGAGCCGGGTCTTGCGGACCTCGCAGCCGCGGTCGGCGCCGGCTCTGCACTGCCCACCCCGCAGCCTGGACCCCGCTCTGCGAGCGCGCGCTTTCAGGCCCGCGGCCCGGGCTGCACGAGGCTGCACCCCCGCGCCGGCCCCTTTGTCCCGGCGCGAGTCTGTTGTTGTGGCTGCTGCTGTTCAGGATGTCCCGGGCTGAGTACTGGGAGGCGTCCCCCACCGCAGCCTCAAGCTTGGCCTGCCCAGCTCTGAAATACCGACAAAGATGTGGAGAATGATACTCATAATAAAGTGGTGACCCTCGGCCGGCCCCTCGTACACACACACACACTCCTAGTTTTTTTGGAGTGATTGTTCACCCCCCACCCCCACCCAAAAAAATCAACTCATAGAGCCTTAGTAACGAAATTTGAGCCGGAGATAGCCTTTTGTGTACCAGCGTCCCCCTTCTCCCCTCCATTCCCAACAATTCATCACACCCTCCAAACAACTGCCTTGCTCAAAACCCTTCCTTAAAGCCTCCCTCTGTCTTCCTTCCCCTTCTCTATCCTCCCCACATATTGATGCAAAACTTTAGAAAATTCGGAATAAAAAGAGCCCAGTGGGTTAATGGTTAAAGCTGAAGCAATTCCCAGGGGCGTCAGGGAAGCTCAATTTCACTCTACTTAGGAATTTTCATTTTATTACCTAGTATCAGTCTGTTTAGTAATAGGAATCTTCTCAGACTTGTACCAGAGGCCCCGGGAAGGGTGAAAAGAAACGGAATTGACAGAGGCTACCTGTTTTACAATGCAACATATTAGTGGTTTATGAACTGATTAAATATCAGGATTAGGGAAGAGAAAAAAAGAAAGAAAATTTTATTCATGTAGTAGAATGTTTGACACAAAGTAAGTGTTTAATAAAGGTTTTTTAAACCAAGATCTTTCCCAGTTTTAACAACTAGCCAAGTCACAGAAGTTAACTATTAGTAACTTAATACATTAGCTTTCAAGCTCTTTACTTTTTTTTACTAAATACATTTTACAACACATGCCAAAGTATATAACTGAAAGTAAAATTTAATAAATTCATATTATCCTCATACAAAACCAAACCCATTGCCTTCGAGTTGATTCCAACTCACAGGACCCTATAGGACAGAGTACAACTGCCCCATATGGTTTCCAAGGCTGTAAATCTTTACGGAAGCAGACTGCCACATCTTTCTCCCACAGAGCGGCTGGTGGGTTCAAACTACCTCCGACCTTTTGTGCAGCAACCAAGCACTTTTACCACTGCACTACCAGGATATACATACAATTCCATACATGCATACGTACAATGCATACATATAATCCCTATTAATTTCATGACCCAATAATGATTGTAACCTTCAGCTTGAAAAATTGGAATGAATCCATATAAAGTCCCTTCTAGATTTGACACAATTCTCTTTCTAATAGGCTGTCATCTTTCTTTGATGTATGGCTCTCCTTTTTCATGTGTGATCGAAGTTTGAAAACTGCCTCAAGTTTTTCTGGAGTTAGAAAGCATATTAGTCATAACTAAAACACCCTGTTCTTATTGACCATGTGATACCTAAAGAACCAGAAAAAAGAATAAAAAGAGAACCAGCGAATGTCAGAAAGGTCAAATTCAGGGACACATTGGTACCCCTCAAATTGCATCCTGGAGCCTTAGTTTCAATAGGTTGGTTGGAGTGAATCTGACAAAATGGTTAAATTCTTGTCATGAGTTGAGAGGAGTGAGGCAATTGAAGAAGAGTAGAAAAAATGGGAATTTTCTCAAGAAAAATAAAGACAAAAGTAATGGGATCTAACTCTTAACACTGTATACCTACTAAATATCAGGCCTGTCCATGGCATTTCATATTCAGAATCTCACTTACTTCTCATAGCAACCCTCCATGTGGATGTTGTATGCCATCCAGTTGATTCCAACTCATAGTGACACATATGACACAGTACAACTGCCCTATAGGGTTTCCTAGCCTGTAATCTTTTTTTTTTTTTTTTTTGGCTTTAACAAACAGAAATTTATTTTCTCACAGTTTAAGAGGCTACAAGTCTGAATTCAGGGTGCTGGCTCTAGGGGAAGGCTTTCTCTCTGTCAGGTCCGGGGGGTCTTTATCGCTTTTCAGCTTCTGTTCCTTGACTCCTTCGTGACCTTCATGTGGCATGATGTCTATCTTCTCCCATCTGTGTTTGCTTGCTTCTGGCTGGCTTAATAGGCTCTTTTATGTCTCAAAAGAGATTGACCTTGTGGAGAAATTGGAACCCTTATCCATTGCTGATGGGAATGGAAAGTGGTACAGCTGTTGTGGAAAACAGTCTGGCAGTTCCTCAAAAAAACTAGAAGTAGAGCCATATGACCCAGCAATTTCACTCCCAGGCATATACCCTAGGGATCTAATAGAAGTGCCACGAACAGACATATGACATCTATGTTCATCGCAGTACAATTCACAATAGCAAAAAGATAGAAACAACTTAAGTGCTTATCAATGGATGAATGGAGAAGTAAAATGTGGTGCATACATACAATGGAATACTACTCAGTGATAAAGAAAAATGAGTTCCGAAACATCTTGGAACATGGACGAAATTATGTTGAGTGAAATAAGTCAATCACACACGCAAAAATAATATTGTATGTTCTCACTTTTATGAAATGACATGGACAGGTAAATATACAGAAACTAATGTTTATTAGTGGTTACTAGGGATTGGGAGGAGGGAGAGGGATTCACTCTGTAGATAGCAGACACTTGTTAATTTTGGTGATGGGAAAGGTAACACCAAATGAGGGTGAAGTGTACACAGCTTGACAAAGGTAAACAATGTCACTAAAAAGTACACAAGAAAAAACAACCTGTTGGTAATTGCTATGGTATAAATGATTTTGTAACAACAGCAAAAACAACAAAAAATATATATCTGTGGGTATATATGTAGGCATATAACATATATGTGTGTAGGTATGTATATATGTGTATATATAGGTGTATGCATATGTATATGCATCCATGTGATTGTATACACATACATTCATATATATAATAAAGCACATAGGGGACACAGTTACGGATATTTCTTGTTTCTTAGACATAACCAAACACCTCACAGAATCGGATTTCTGGGTTTGAAGGATTAGGACCATAATCTCATGGGACATCTCGATCAATTGGCATAGTATAGTTCATAAAATTATCTTCTATATTCTAGTTTGGTGAGTAGTGTCTGGGGTTTTAAAAGTTTGTGAGCAGCCCTCAACGATACAACTATTGGTCTCTACTTGTCTGGAGCAAAAGAGAAAGAAGGAAACCAAAGACCCAAAGAAGAAACTAGTCTACAGGACAAATAGTCTACACGAACCATGGCCTCATCTACCCTGAGACAAGAAGAACTAGATGGGGCCTGGTTACCACTACCAAGCATTCTAATCAGGACCACAATAGATGGACCCTGAGAGAATGGGAGAAAAACGTGAAACAGAACCTCAAATTCCTAAAAACAAACAAACAGAACAGACTTACTGGACTGGTTGAGACTGGAGAACTCCCCGAGACTACCGCCCTCAGATACTCTTCAAACCTTGTAGATAAATAACAAATCGGCTCAAAAAATAATGGATATCCCTGGTAAGTATTGTGCTCCTTTAAAAAAAAAAATCATCTATGTGAGACCAAATGGTCAACTATTACTTTTAAAACAAAGATGAGATACAAGGGGTCAGAGAAACTAGATTAACGGATATAGAACAACCAGAACAGAAATAATGAGAATGTTCAGGCATTGTGAAGAATGTAACTGATGTCACTGAACAACTTACGTAGAAATTATTGAATGGGAACCTAAACTGCTGTGTAAACCTTCACCGAAAACACAATAAAATATTATTTTAAAAAATAAAAAAATGAGCACCACCCCAAAACAAAGATTGACTTATGACACACCCTACACCAATACTTCCTCATTAACACAACAAAGAAAACTCGTTCCCAAATAGTGTTATAACTACAAGTATAGGGGTTAGGATTTACAACACATATTTTGGGAGGACAGAATTTAATCCATAACATTCCACTCTTTGGCCCCCCAAAATTTATGTCCTTTGTGCATGCAAAACCCATTCACCCCATCACATCATCCCAAAAGTCTTAAATCAACTACAAGCCCAATATCTCATCTTCTGAATCATCTAAATCAAACATGGGTGACCTAGGCTGTAATCTCTACGGGAGCAGGTTGCCAAGTCTTTTTTTCCCACCGCACCACTAAATAGGTTCGAACCACAGACCTTTCAGTTAATAGCGAAGCACTTAACAATTTTGCCAAGAGGGCTCCTTTTTTGTGGATGTTAATGCCACAATTTATAGATGAGGAAACTGCACCTAAAAGAGATTAAGAAATTTGCCTGAGGTGGCAAAACTGGATTTGCTTACAGTTCAAACAACCCATAATAGGTACTTTTATAAAAATCTTTTTGTAAAATAACAATGCTATACAGATGATGATGATGATGATCACTGTATCACTTATTTTGTAGTACCTCTGTAAAAGGGGCTGGAATCTGAAGAAAACAGTAGTGCCTCAGAAGAAAAACAGTAGTGCAAGCCATCCCCAAAGGACAAAGCTTTCTTCTCATTGCTCTTATTAATGAGGTTCTTTGCAATATAATTTTCTCTACATTGTTTTTCCCAGCTTAGGGAAGGTTGTCTTTGAAAGTAATCAGGAAAGAGTTCTGTAGCTACATCAGTATTTCAAAGATCATAAGGAAAATCACACTTTCGCCAGGAAAATACTTCACAAGAAAATCTCAAGGGACAAATACCTTTGCTTTTGGCAGAAATAATGGTAAAATAGTAGAGTAACACTGGTCATCTTACACTGACTATAAACATTGATTGACTGTTAGAGAGGTTCTTGATCCAATATTATTTAATAAACACAGAGGCTTTGTTCTGGGGAGAGGGTAGATAATGTCCTTTAAAATACAAACTCCACGGGGGAAACTTGACAAAAGTTTACCACTTCAGCCTGTTTTATTACTATGCTCCTTTATATCTCAGCTCAGAGACATACCCGTCCCATGAAGCTTTTCCTAAACCACCTCTCCTCCATATCGTCACAAGCTCATCTTGGTGATGTGCAGTCTTCACTATGTTCATAATATTCTGCACACATGTTCATTACTGCATTTTCACATATTAATTTATTTGTATGTTAAAAAACCAAGCCAAACCACTTGTTTTCAAGTGCATTCTGACTCATGGTGATCCAGTGTGCTTCAGAGTAGAACTGTGCTACACAGGGTTTACAATGGCTGTGATCTTTTGGAAGCAGATCACCAGACCTTTCTTTTGAGACACCTTGGGGGGGTTTCAAACTGCTACCTCTGAGGGATATCAAACTACCAACCTTTTGGTTAGTAGAAGAGTGCTTAACCATTTGTGCCACCCAGGACTCCTAATTATATGTATGTTAAAAACACAACATACCACCATATTCTTTGTCCTCAAGTTAATTCCAGCTCATGATGACTCCGCGTCTTACAGAATAGAACTACTCTACAGGGTTTTCTTGGCTATAATCTTTATAGAAGCAGATCACCAAGCCTTTCTTCCATGATGCCACTGGGTGGGTTCAAACTACCAACTTTTCAGTTAGTAGTCGAGCAAAAACCATTTGTGCCACCCAGGGATCTATATGCATGCAGGTGTGTCTAATTCCCCTAATAGAGTGACCTCTTAACTTCCAGGCAACATGGCGCTGTAGACAGAAGCACCACACCGTCCCTCCACAGCAAAGATCCAAAAAACTAAGTCAAACAGAGTCACACGTCATTCCTGAAACCCTAAGCATCAAATGAAGAGATAAAGAACTCAACCAAGTACTGACTGGAATAAGAAACTGACCGAGAACAAAGAATGATTAGAGATACATGCAGAGGTCCCCTATCAGCTACTGCAGCACAGATTCGCCATCTTGGACTCCAATCAGAGATCACCAAACAAGGGGTACAAGAAAGCAGCTTCACGGAGCTTCCAGCAGGCACAGAACAACCAGTAACCAGCGATATACGTTTTCCCACCCCCTATCCTTCTTCACCCCGACTCAGCCACCTCTGCTTCCTGTGGCCACAGTCTCTTGGCTAGGAAGCACCGGCTTCATCCTGGTGTCGCTTGGATGCCATCTGCCCCCACTGGCCAGCTCCCTGAGTGCCATTAGTTGGCTGCTGGTGTTGCCTTTTTCTGCTTCTTTAGATTTCTTCCTTACCTCTCACCACCTTCCCCTCTTTTCTCTCAAATACCTGGCTCTGTGTGCCATCTTTGCTTCTTCCTGAAAGGCTGTGAAACTGCTTCCCAGCCCATGCCACCACACTGGTGGGACCCCCAGGGCTTTTTGTTTGTTCTGATTTGTTCTGTTTTGATTTGTTTGTTTGTTTGTTATCTTTTTCTTTTCTTGGCTTGGGAGCCCCTTCTAGCCAAGCAGTACTGTATGGCTTGGGAGCTACTCCCTTACTCTGTGCAGTGACATCCCTGGGGGCATTTCTTTTTTCTTGGTTTTTTCTTTTTTTTTGGAGGGGGTTTTTTTTTGTGTTGTTTTCCTCTCTCTCATTTTCCTTTTTAGTCTTTCTTCATTTCCACTTGCTCATTTCTCTATACTTACCTTCTCTTTCTGTCTCCTGAAAACCTGGCGCTGTGTGATACCTTTACCCCTTATAGCCAGGCTGTATTTCACAGCCTGGGAGCAACTTCTCCAGTCCCAGCAGTTGCACCAGTGGGATCCCTGGGGAGTTTTTTTTTTTTTTTTTTTTTTTTTTCCTCTAATTTTTATTTATTGATTTTTTTCTTTTACCTTTTTTATTTTTTTTTATTTTTGTTTTTCTCCATTTCTCAGTCTCTCATCTCTCTACTCCAATAGCAAGCTCCCTTAGCACTCTTTTTTGTTTGTATGTTTTTGGTGCCTGTTCCTCTCCCCTCTTTCCCATATCCATCTTAGCTCCACACATCACAATCTCCCTTCTCCTTTCTGCCTACCTGCACCGTGCACTTATCATCACACTCCCAAGCAGCACAGGCACGGCCCACTGGAACCTACTCTGCACTGATTGCCAGACCACCCTGTCAGCCCTGGTACATGCCACAAACAACCCATCCCAGCAACTCCTCTTCAGCTGGAACTGCCCTGCTATACCATACCAGAGTGACAGACCCTGCCCATGGAGAAGGAGGCAAAAAGTATCATGTCCACAGACGAGCAAACAACAAAGAATGCACAGCCCACCTGCTCAGACATAACCAAATAAAACAAAAAAGGAGGACGAAACAAACAAATCTACAATCAATAAACGAGGAAAATAACTACTGAATTCCTTGAAGACAGCAGACAATATCAAAACATATACAAAAACAGGACAGGATTGTTCCAGTAGGCTTCAAAAATAAAACATCAAGTGACTTTCCAGTAGAAGAAAAGGCACTACAAGTACTTGATAGGGAATTCAAATCTCTAATATTCAGAATTATCTAAGAGTTGAAGCAAAAAGCAGACAAAAATGAGGAAAAAATAGACAAATTCATGGAAAACACAGACAAATTCATGGAAAATACAGACAAAAAAAGAAGGAATTCAAGAAAATAATACAGGAACAAAATGCTAAAATAAATTCACAACTAGAAATTATACAAAAACAACAGTTAGAAATCCAAAAGATAAACAAGATTTCAGAAATGTACAGTGCAATAGAAGGGTTGAGAAGCAAATTTGAAATGATGGAAGACAGGATCAGCAAAATTGAAGACAAACACTTGGCTACAACTCTGTTTGAGAAAAAATCAGAAAAAAGAAAGAAGGAAAATGAAGAAACCCTGAAAATTATGTGGGATAGAATCAAAAGCAAAAATCTATGAGTAATCACGGTTCCAGATCAGGGGTAGAAAACAGAAAACACAGAGACGATAATTGAAGAACTGCTGACAGAAAACTTCCTCAGTATCATGAAAGATGAAAATCTGACCATCCAAGAAGCTCAAGGAACCCCATATAGGATACACTGCAAAAGAAAATCACCAAGGCATATGAAAAACACACTTGCTAAAACCACAGACAAAGAAAGAATCTTGAGAGCAGCTCGAGAAAAACAAAAAGTCACATACAGAGGAGAACAATAAAACTAGGCTCAGATTATTTGGCTGAAACCATGCAGGCAACAAGGCAATGGGATGACATATATAAAACCTTGAAAGAAAAAAATCTCCAGCCAAGAAGAATATATCCTGCAAAATTGTCATTCAAATGTGATGGTGATATTATGTCATTTCCAGATAAACAGAAATTAAGGGACTATGTAAAAACCAAACAAAACTTACAAGAATTGTTAAAGAGAGTCCTTCGATCTAAGAACAAACACCAGACCAGAGGCTGAGTCTAGGATACAGCATTCTGCCAGCCAGATACCAACTCTCAAAGACTATGCAAAACCAAAAGAATTACAACAGGGAACCAGAGAGGTTAATCTGTAAATGACAACAGCAATAGAACAATAAAAGAGGGAATAAACAGTGTAGGTATAGAACCTTCTAATGGAGAGGAAGGCAAGGCAATATCAAGTAATAATAGACTGGTTCAAACCTAGGAAGATAAAGGTAAATCTCAAGGTTAACCACAAAGAAAGTTAACAAACTTACTCATCAAAATAAAGAAGTAAAACATAAAGTCTCAGTAAAAACAAAACCTCCAAAAATCCACAAACAAAAGGAATTCAGCACAGGAGGGTAAGAGAAACAAAGAAAACATCAGCACCACAAA
>NW_004444238.1:456032-458077 GCF_000243295.1 Trichechus manatus latirostris
AACTATAAAGTTCATAGAAGAAAAAGTAGGATCAATGCTAGAGACCCTAATGCACCACATTAACGGGATACAAAGCATAACCAACCACACACAAACCCCAGAAGATAAGCTAGATTCCTGGGATCTTCTAAAAATTAAACACTTATGCTCATCAAAAGACTTCACCAAAAGAGTAAAAAGAGAAGCTACAGACTGGGAAAAAAATTTTGGACATTACGAGTCAGACAAAGGTCTAACCTCTAAAACCTACAGGAAAATCCAACATCTCTACAACAAAAGGACAAATAATCCTATTAAAAAATGGATAAAGGAAATGAACAGACATTACCAAAGAAGATATTCAAGCGGGCAACAGACATTAGGAAATGCTCGTGATCACTAGCCATTAGAGAAATTCAAATCAAAACCACAATGAGATACCATTTCACCCCGGCATTACTGGCACGCATCAAAAACACTGGAAATAACAAATGTTGGAGAGGCTGCGGGGAGATCAGAACTCTTATGCACTGCTGGTGGGAATGCATAATGATACAACCATTTTGGAAAATGATATGACGCTTCCTCAGAAAGCCAGAAATAGAAATGCCATTCGATACAGCAATCCCACTCCTAGGAATATATCCTAGAGAAATAAGAGCCATCACACGAATAGACATATGCACACCCATATTCATTGCAGGATTGGTCACAATAGCAAGAAGATGGAAACAATCTATATGCCCATTAACAGATGAATGGATAAACAATCTATGGTACATACACACAGTGGAGTATTATGCAATGATATAGAGCAGTGATGAATCTGTGAAGCAGCTCATAACATGGATGAAACTGGACAAAATTACGCTGAGTGAAATAAGTCAATCACAAAAGGACATATATTGCATGAGACCTCTACTCTAAAAACTCATGAAAAAGTTTACACACAAAAAGTAACAATCTTTGTTGATTACGAGGGATGATGGGGGAAATACTAAATAGAGTATAGATAAGTGGTAACCCTGGTGAAGGGTAAGACAGTACACAATACTGGGGAAGCCAGCACAACTTATATAAGGAAAGGTCATGGAAGCTCCATAGACGTATCCAAACCCCCTGAGGGCCTGAATTGCTGGGCAGAGGACTGTGGGGACCATGGTCTCAGGAAACATCTATCTCAATTGGCATAACACAGTTTATAAATACAATGTTCCACATTCTACGTTGGTGAGTAGCGTCTGGGGTCTTAAAAGCCTGTGAGCAGCCATTTAAGATACTCCGCTGGTCTCACCCCTTTGGGAGCAACGGAGAATGAAGAAAACAGGATACAAGGAAAAGATTAGTTGAAAGGACTAATGGACCACAGCTACCAAGGCCTCCACCAGACTGAGTCCAGTATAGCTGATGGTGCCCGGCTACCACCACTGACTGCTCTGACCGGGATCACAACAGAGGGTTCTGGAAAGAGCTGATGAAGGATGTAGAACAAAATTCTAACACACACAAAAAAGACCAGATTTACTGGCCTGACAGAGACTGGAGAAACACTGAGAGTATGGCCCCAGGACACACTTTTAGCTCAGTGGTGAAGTCACTTCCGAGGTTCACCCTTCAGCTGGGGATTGGACAGCCCCATGTAACAAAATGGGACTAATGAGGCACAGCAGTCCATGTACAAGGAGTAGAAGGAGGAAGGGGACAGAATAGCTGATGATAGGGAACCCAAGATTGAATAAGAACAGTGTTGACATGTAGTGGATTTTTTAACAATTGTCATAGGGCAACGTGTGTACTGTTTAATGAGAAACTATTTTGTTCTGTAAACCTTCTTCTAAACTGAGAATAGCAGCACAACTGGAAGAACATAATCGATGTCACTGAATTGTGCATGTAGAAATTTTTGAAACGATGTATCTTTCGCTACGTATATTTTCACCAAAAAAAAAAAGTCGAGTAGGGAGAGTGTTGACATGTTGTGGAGTTGTTAACAAATGTCATAAAACAATATGTGTACTGACTGTTTAATGAGAAACTATTTGTTCTGTAAACCTTTACCTAAAGTA
>NW_004444238.1:459245-461899 GCF_000243295.1 Trichechus manatus latirostris
CGAGAAGTGAGAGTGTTGACATGTCGTGGGGTTGTTAACCAATGTCATAAAACAACATGTGTACTACTGTTTAATAAGAAACTATTTGTTCTGTAAACCTTCATCTAAAGTATGATAAAAAAAATTTAAAAAAAAAATGGACTGACCTCTTTAAGGACAAGGATCCTGTCTTGATCATTTTTTATTCTAGGGTTAGCTGAAAGCTTGACTCATACAGAAACTCAAAGAATGTTTAGTAAATTAATAGTGGATAAGAATACTATCCTTCTTTCTCTGTCTCTCTCATAGTCCAGCTTCTCAAGTGTAACTTTGCAGCAATGTAAGAGAAGTAGCTGCTCAGCCTGACAATTACCTACCAGTTGGGTGGGATGAATGGGGTAGTGCCCTTTGATATGAATGACACCTGTATCACAGGTCACATGATAATGCATTTCAGACAAGTGAATGTAACTGATGGTAATTTTCTTTCCCTGGTTTGATTGCCAGCCCTAAAGAAGAGCCTTTTTGAGGAAATCTACCTTAAGAAATAAAAGGTAGGGCTTCTAGTTAGCATTTTTATCAAGAAGTTAAAAATGATAGACCAGGAATCAGGTCTGATAGAATGCAATAAGATTTCTTAATCTGTGTAACTTGGTTGAGTTTACTGTTTTGTTATCTCATATCTGATTATCAGGAGTGATTAGCATTAAAACTTAAAATCAAAAGAGTCTGTATTTTTCTTAGTAACATCAAAGAAGAAACTAGGAAAACTCTGACCCAGTATGCAGCATAATTAGTGGAGTAGGCAAAATAATCCTAAAGGTCTGAATAACCAACAGCAACACTGAAGAGAAATGAAAATTATACCACGGGCTGAGGCCCTTGGCAAGAAAGAAGGGTCCACCAGGGAACCAGTGAGAAATGGCCCAAAGGTTTAACATCTACAAGTCTGTGGACAAGTTCTAGACAGTGACTCATTGTTGTTTTTATACAAAAACAAATGTAGACCATCCTCTGATTCAGCCATTTAGGCATGTCTACCATGCACTCAGACAGCTAGGTCAGCTCCTGAGCAATAATAAAGATGTTGGCGAGGTTCTTACACCCTCAAGGACCGGATATTTTGTTGCAAAATAAGTCTTACAAATTTGAAGGCAATTTAAAAGCACCAGGCTAAAAATGCTCAGTAAAAGTTTCCAGAATAAAATCTAATAAAAATAAACTCCTGTTTCAAGTTGCAGTGCATAAAATACTTTTCCAGACTTCTGGATTTCCTACAGCAATAAAATTTTAAAAAGAAGAGATAAATGGAAGCCAACACAGATGTGCCAAATTTTTGTTGCAAATAGGGACAATTTTTAAAATGAAAAAAAAAAAAAGAAACAAACAAAAATACTACCTACTACCACATATATTAAAGAAAAATATTTTTTTTCCAAAAAAAAAAAAAAAACTAAGAAATGCTAAATACCTTCTGCCTCCAAAGAAAGTCATTATATTCTCTCTCGAGTGCTCTCACTTTCTCTCATTTCACAGGAGACCTGCGATTAGGTTATTTTTCATTATTTGATCCTCAAAACTCTTCTATAAAATGATGAGTACGGCTATTCTTGCCTTCATCCTAATTTTGTAGATGAGGCACCTGAGGTTCATGAACAGTAACTAATTTACTTGCCCAAGATCACCATTGTATTAAACAGTAGATTCCCAGGAAGTTAGTTATCCAGTGCTGCTGCTTCCTCCACACCATGTAGTCATTGCTCAACAGGACTTCTGTATGTTCTGAGGTGTAATCTTCAGACACCAAAGACAGCTGTGGTTAGCAACGCTCCCCAACCATCTGATGTGTGCAGGGATTTACCAGTGGGCCTTGGTACTGCCAGGGAAGTGCACACTCACAAAACATCAACTTGTTTGACGATTGTTTATGATATTATTGGTGCTTCTTCTTATGTAGCATTTCCTGAATTTAGCCATTAACAGAATAATTCCCGGATGTTTGTGTTAATTCATTATTTTTTAAAGTTTCAAACAGAAATGTCCAGAGAGGCCAAAAAATATTCTTAAAACCTGCTTCCAAGTTTCTTTTTTTTTTTATTGTTGTAATTAAATGAAGTTTACATTTCAAGTTAGTCTCCCATACAGTATTTTTTTTTTAACATATATTGTTATGAGACCCCAATTGCTCACGCCATTCTGTGACAGCACACTCCTCCCCTCCGCCCCTGAATCCCCATGGACATTCAACCAGCTCCTAACTCTCTCCGCTTTCCCCTCTCACCTCTGGACTGAAGCCGCCACTTTGGTCTCTTGTATCTACTTGTCTAAGAGGCACGTTCTTCACAAGTATCAATTTATGTCCCACAGTCCAGTCCAATCCCTGTCTGAAGAGCTGGCCTTGGAAATTGTTTTAGTTCTGGGGAGATGGAGAGACCAGGGGCCATGCTTTCTGGGGCACCTCCAGTCTTAGTCAGACCATTAAGTCTGGTCTTCTTACTAGAAGTTGAGTTCTGCATCCTATCGTTCTACTGCTCCATCAGGGACCCTCTCTTGTGTTCCCTGTCAGGACATTCATTGGTGGTAGCCAGGCACCATCTAGTTCTTCTGGTCTCAGGCTGATGAAGTCTCTGGTTTATGTGGCCCGTTCTGTCTCTTGGGCCAATACTTTCCTTGTG
>NW_004444238.1:461999-463191 GCF_000243295.1 Trichechus manatus latirostris
TGTTGCCTGGCTGTTTCTGCATTCTGTAGAATTTCCTTTCTTATTTCTAGAAGAGTTCTGTGCATTAATCTTTTGTATTCTGTCTCTGGTAATTCCAAGAAGTTCTCTTCCTCCAGAGAATTTATTGGTTCTTTATTTTGGGAGCTTGCTGAAGCTATCGTTGACTGCCTCTTTATGTGACTTGATATTAACTGTTGTCTCCGAGCCATCAACAATTTATCATAATTTTATTTTGTGTTTGCTTAGTGAGACTTAGCTTCTTATTTTGTTTTGTTTTGATATGCCCAAATAGGCTGCTCGTGTGCACTAGTTTTATTTTTGACACCTTTTGATCTCTAATGTCCTGTCACCAGGTAGTTTGTTCTGTAACCAAGTATGTGCACGCCAGAGTCCGTTAAAATTTCCTATATGGGATCAGCTCGGGTGTGCAGGCAGTCAGTCACCAAGTGTGTGATGCAGGCTCTCATCCCCAGTCCTAGAGAGGCATGGGTGATTGGTGCAGGCACTGGACTCTGGCTGTGGTAGGAGATCACACACTGAGCCAGGCAGGGGGCTCACAGCTGCCCCTGAGAGTCTGAAAGAAAAGCGTGTCCCTATTCTCTAGGGTGAATAGGTAGGTGAGTTTTGCAGCCAGACTAAGAGCACCCCACTGTGTTGGCTGCAAAGACTCGAGGGCACCACTTTTTCTTGAACTCCTGTAGCAGGTGACTAGGCGCTTTAGGAGCTATCACCAGTCCTCAAGACCCTGCTGCAGATTGATAAAAGTGCCTACTTGAGAGGCAGGGCTGTTTCGAGGATCACAAACCTGCCCGTTCACAGCCGAAGCACTTGAAGTTAAACTTCAGATGTTTGCCCTGTTGTACTGTGGTAGTGAGGGCTAATGCTGTTGAGATGGATCCCCACATGTCTATACAGGGGTGTATGGCACTCAGAGTCTACGGACCCCTGATTTCTATGGCCAGAAAAGGAGCTGTGCTGACCCTGTGTTCCTGGCCTTGGGGAGCCAGCAGCTTATTTGTTCCCTCTCCAAGGCCAGGAGAATGGGTCAGGGCGCCTTTTGGGATCTACTTCTGGCCCAGTGGACTCCAGGTGCAGAGCCGGGAGGGAGGAGGTAAAAGGAAGAGAGGTTTTTCCCAAATCCAGTGCAGAGCGCAGAGATAGGAGGTAAAAGGGAGAGAGGTTTTTCCCAAAT
>NW_004444238.1:463962-465059 GCF_000243295.1 Trichechus manatus latirostris
TAGATGTCCCCTGAAAGCATGGTCCCCAGACCCCGCATCCCTGCTACTCTGTCTCTTAAAGTATTTGATTGTATTGAGGAAACGTCTTAGCTTTGGTTTAGTCCAGTTGTGCTGGCTTCCCCTGTAGTGTGTGCTGTCCCCCCTTCACCTAAGATCATTCTTATCTACTATCTAGTTAGTGAATAACCCTCACCCTCCCTCCCCACCCCCGTAACCATCAAAGACTGTTTTCTTCTGTGTTTAAACCTCTTCTTGAGTTCTTCTGATGGTGGTCTTATACAGTATTTGTCCTTCTGTGCCTGACTAAATTCACTCAGCATAATAAGTTCTAGCTTCCACCAAGTTATACGGTGTTTCACAGCTTTATCATTGTTCTTTATCGTTGCGTAATATTCCGTGGTGTGGATATACCATAGTTTGTTTATCCATTCGTCCACTGATGGGCACTTAGATTGCTTCCATCTTTTGGCTATTGTGAACAGTGCTGTGATGAACATGGGTGTGCATATATCTATTCGTGTGATGGCTCTTGTTTCTCTAGGATATATTCCAAGGAGTGGGATAGCTGGATCGTATGGTACTTCTATTTCCAGCTTTTTAAGGAAGCGCCAAATTGATTTCCAAAGTGGTTGTACCAATTTATGTTCCCACCAACAGCGTATAAGTG
The DNA here is from genome assembly GCF_000243295.1 of Trichechus manatus latirostris. Classification (NCBI taxonomy): domain Eukaryota; kingdom Metazoa; phylum Chordata; class Mammalia; order Sirenia; family Trichechidae; genus Trichechus; species Trichechus manatus. The sequence continues at coordinate 464,630 of NW_004444238.1, forward strand.
TTCCAGGCTCTCCACAACCTCTTCAGCATTTGTTATTTTGTGTTTTTTGGATTAATGCTAAGCATTGTTGGGGTGAGATGATATCTCATTGTAGTTTTGATCTGCATTTCTCTGATGGCTACTGATCGTGAGCATTTCTTCATGTGTCTGTTAGCTGCCTGAATATCTTCTTTGGTGAAGTGCCTGTTCATATCCTTTGCCCATTTTTTAATTGGGTTATTTGTCTTTTTGCTGTTGAGGTTTTGAAGTATCCTGTAGATTTTAGAGATTAAACGCTGATCGGATTTGTCATAGCCAAATTTTTTTCCCAGTCTGTAGGTTGTCTTTTTACTTTTTGGTGAAGTCTTTGGATAAGCATAAGTGTTTGATTTTTAGGAGCTCCCATTTATCTAGTCTCTCTTCTGGTGCTTGTGCATTGTTACTTATGGTT
>NW_004444238.1:465159-485215 GCF_000243295.1 Trichechus manatus latirostris
CAGATGTTCACATAGAATCAAATCACTTGTTTTTCCAGGTCTTTGTTGTAAGAGGGATACAAGAAGCATCTAACTACTCCGCCATGTTGACCACGCCTCTGTTTCCAAGTTTCTTGTTGCATCCTCAAACAGCTTTGAAATATAGAGGGAATAAAACTGGATTTCTTCCGTACTCATACTTCACTTTCTGAACATATCATAAAAAAACTTAATCAATAACTGTCAGTATCCAGGCTAAATGATATGAGTTTTAGAGTCATAAAATGTCAAAATTGAAAGGGACCTTGGAGAGCACCATATCGTCCACTTATTTCATTAGAAAGGAAACTGAAGAACGTTTCTCAGCCCCTTGAGATCACCATGTACCTTCATATATACTCTGTTAGTTTGTATTTATTATTTATTCATGAGATTATTGGATTAATCTATCTTTGTCATAAATTGTGAGCTACCCAAAGGCAAGCATCATGTCTATTTTCTCTCATTCTTATTTCCGCAGAAATTTCCGCAGGGCTTGGAATGTAAGTAGGTGCTTGTATTAGTTTCCTATAGCTGCCACAAATTGAGAGGCTTAACAAAACAAAAATTTACTCTCTCACAGTTCTGGAGGTTAGAAATCTAAAATCCGGGTGTTGGCAGTGTTGATTCTTTCTGAGAACTCTGAGGGACAAGCTGTTCCATGTTTCTCTCTTAGCTTCTGATGATAGGCAGCAATCTTTGGCGTTCCTTGGCTTATAGATGCATTACTCCAGTCTCTGCCTCTGCCTTCACATGTCATTTGTGTGTCTATCTCTTTGTGTCTCTTCCACTTATCTCATGAGGACATTAGTCACATTGAATTAGGGTCCGTCCTACTTCATGTTATTTCATGTTAACTAGTTACATTTGCAAAGATACTTTTTCCAGATTAGGCCACATTCATAGGTACTGGGGGTTAGTATGGAAACCATGGTGGTGCAGTGGTTAAGAACTACAGCTGCTAACCAAAAGATCGGCAGTTCAAATCCACCAGGCACTCCTTGGAAACCCTATAGGGCAGTTCTACTCTGTCCTATAGGGTCGCTATGAGTTGGAATTGACTCGATGGCAACGGGTTTGGTTTTTTGTTTTTTGGGGCGTTAGTACTTGAACATACATTTTTGACCCATAACAGTGCTCAAAAAATTATTTTAAGATACTGAAATGAAATCCAGGATGAGAATCTAAATCTTCCAAATACTTTTCCAATAATCTTTTCACATTAATATTCCTTTTCTACATTGACATGGTGTTCAGTGCCTCTTTAATTCTCTCTTCCCAAGCATATCCTGTTTTGTCATAACTTTAGCCATGTGTGCATGGTTGTTTCCTGCCACACCTTACCTGGGTGATGCTCACTTTAATCTCCTAACTCAAGACAAGTATTGCCTCTTAGAGTGCCGTGCTCACTCTTCCCAGGTGCATCAAGAACCTCATCTCTATGAGCCTGTTTCCCTGTGTGCTTCCCCCATCAGAGCAATTATCACACTACATTTCTTGATGTCTTTTCTAGGTTATTTCTCTGACTAGACCGTGAACACTTTGAGGACATAAATTTCTTCTTCATCACCTAGAGCCTGGTGCATTGTGAAAGCCTAGTATGCAATAACTAAGTTATTTTCCAAATGAAAACTCAGTACAAAACGAACACTTAGCAATCTTATTTTAATTGCCAGAACTGGACGAAAGGTTTTAGGTTAGAACTTGATGGAGAACAATTTCAGGAATATAAAAGAAAAAAAAAGCAACTTTGACTTCTGTCGTGTCTACCTCCTTTACAATTTCTCATGAAGTCTAGCTTTCAGCCAAACTTGTTTCCCACTTTTCAAGAATTTGAAGCTGGAAATTTCAAAAGATTTTCTGTTTTTATTCCCATTCTCTCGTATTGACTCACTCTTACTATATCCATATAGCATCTTAAATGTCCCTAATATTAGCACATATCATACTGTACAGTACATATTGGTTTATCTATCTCCTTCATGGGAATTAGAATCCCTGAGACCAAGAAAGGTGTATAATACATCTTTGTCATCCCAGGTCCTAGCGCAATGCCTGCCTCATACTCCAATCAATGAATATTTGATAAACAAAATAATGTTTAAGAGCCTCTCCCAGATTATGTATCATTCTAAAGTCTGAGGAATTTGATACTGAGGTTAAGAATGAGATGGAGAGAAAAACTTTATTAGGGATGAAATTATATTTAAAACATAAATATCATTGAAAAAAATTATGTAGGATCAAATGCTAAAAAGGAGAGTGATCTTATACTTTGGCCTTCTAGATTCTTGCTTGATGTAATGGGTTGAATTCTATCCCCCCAAGATAATTATTTTGAATCCTAACCTCTATGCCTGTGGTTACAATCCCATTTGGGAATTGGTTGTCTTTGTTCTGTTAATGAGGCAGAATTAATGTAGATTATATCTTGAGTCAGTCTCTTTTCGAGATATAAAAGAGATTATACAAGCTAGCAGAGTAGTGATGGGGGAAAAGACCAAGCCACGTGACGATTGTCCAGGAACAGAAGCTCAGAAGAGACAAGGACATTCCTCCAGAGCCGACGGAGGGAGAAATCCTTCCCTTAGAGCTGGCACCCTGAACTCGGACTTCTAGCCAACTAAACTGTAAGAAAATAAATTTCTGTTTATTAAAGCCATCCACTTATGATATTTCTGTTGTAGCAGCACTAGATAACTAAGATACTTGACAATTGAAACTTTTGGTTAAGAAGAAAGTTGTGTATCTTTAATTCATCTTTCCCTCTCTCTCCAAGTCCTACCTATTTTTAAATCTGGAACCTCTCTTGAATAAGCCTCCTACAGAGAAGGCAGCACTGTGCTTCCTCTATTCTTCCATAGTCCGTTGCTCAAATTTACGTAAATTCCGTTATCACACAGTGATGCAATTATTTGCTAACCTAATGTCTCCATATCAATGGCATTTTACTGGAGTGGCAGAGACTGATAATCTTCTACCACTCTCCTCTTCTTCCTTTTAGTAATAAAACACTCTGAATTTCACCTGGACGATAGCTTTCCAGCTAGAGACCAACTATTTGGCCCAGTCTATCTTACGGTAAGAATAGACATTGACTGTATTTCTGCAAATGGGATGTGAGCAGAAGAGATGTGTATGTACCTATCACAAAGGAAATTGTTTGCACATCACTTGCCTTGTTTCCCCTTTCCTACAGGCTGGAAGTGAGCTTTGAGCATAAATGTAAAGACAATACTCTAAAAGATGGTTAAGAAATAATGATATTAAAAATCTGAATGACCTGGTGAGTGAGTCACAGCTGACCACCTTCTGGACTGTGTGAGAGAAAGAAATAAAATCCTGCTTTATTCTAGCCACAGTATTTTGAGTTACAGCTGCTTAGACTGTACTCTATTACTATAGAAATTGGTTCCCGAAAGTGGGGTTGTTGTTGTTAGGTGCCATGGAGTCGGTTTTCAACTCATAATGACTGCATGTGACAGAGTAGAACTGCTCCATAGGGTTTTTAGATTGTAATCTTTACGGGAGCAGATCACCAGGTCTTTCTCCTGTGAAGTCACTGGGTGGATTAGAACCTCCAACCTTTCAGTTAGCAGCTAATTGCTTAACTGTTGTGCCACCAGGGCTCCTTGAAAGTAGGGTGATGGCATAATACAAAACAAAGATACACAGCATTAGTTTAGCATATTGGGTGGTAGGTAGAGAGGAGAATACTTCAGGCTGGAAAGCGGGGCTCCTTGTTCATGCCATCCCCAAATATATGCTAACTTGGACACAGACCAAGATTATAGCACTAAGGGAACAGGCTAAAAAAAGCTTGACTATCAAGCTTATAGCACTAAGAGAACAGGCTAAAGAATGCTGGATCTTTGGTGTGTGTTGGCTGCTGCTTAGAACTTTTAGCAAATTACTATCAGAAACACGAGATAAAGTTAGGCGAGAAATGACCCCTTTGCAAGTAGAGATGGAAGAGACTAGATCTCTGCTAATGGTGAATCACTCTGCCTGTGACTTGCAATCTAAATGGATTTAAAGTCCATTAATCTGGGTGCTCAGAAGGTTGAAAAACCAACTGCTTCTATATTCCAAAAAGCAGGAGATAAGATTGTCACTCAACGCCAGCACAGTGGGAAGGATCAGTTTAAGATTGTCGGCTTCCCAATTGTAAAAATGGTGCAGTGGCATCAGAGGTCCTCTAACTTCAGGGTGAGAGAGGAGAAACACCATCAACATCAGCCCAAAGCTGATTCCTATGAAGTGGAAGTCAGATATACCTCTTCTCTCTAACCTTTTTACCAGTTCTGATACCAGCTGTCCTTCCCACTGCACTCTATTTCTCTGCTGGGTTCAATAAATTGTGGCAATGGCCACACAGAATTCACAGACTATGCAATTATGGGGTTTATTATGAAGTAATGGGTTACAGTTCTGGATTAGGAATGACTCAGGATACCATTCTTCAGTCAGAACAGCTTCTTGGCTATGCCCAAAGGCAGGCCTCTCCCTGGTCTTTGGCCCCTTGGCCCCTTGGCCCCTTGGGCATCTTGGGCCTGCCCAGCCTTTGCCTTGTTAAGGCAAGTATTAAAAATCTCTTTAGCTCCACCAATAAGCACCCAGAGGCATCTCATTCCTACAGCAAGCCTCCTGCCTCAAGGTGCTCAGCTTTCAGCTTTCTCTCTCCATGGGCAGGGAAGCCTACCATGTCATCTCCTGCTGGTCTCCTAGTTCTGCTGCTGCTGGTTCTCTGCTGTGCTTGCCAGCACTTCTCACCATCTCGTGCTGTCTCCAGTGTTATAGCTTTCTGTCTCATGGGTCTAGGAGGTTCTCAACACAGGAACCCCAGATCCAAAAGACGTGCTCAGCTCCCAGCTCCTCTTTCTTGGTGGTAGTGAGATCCCCCTGTTCACCTTTGAGATGGCTCATTTTAAGCCTAGTGGGATGGCAAAACTGACCAGTCCCCTCATTACGGTCCCATACATCTTATTTGCATGGTCTCACCCCCACAAGGGTGCCATGCACCTTTGCCTTATTAGCAAGCTATCCAATTCCCATGGTGTGCTGCAAGCACCTCATTTGCATAGCCCCACCCAGTCATTTGGTGAAAGTTACAAGACCATGGTGATAAAGGCCATCTAAAAGCAGTCTGTTGTCCCACACTAATCAAATTCCCAAGCTTTTAGTTTCAGATGGCATCAAGGTAGCTGACATTAATCTAAGGGAAAGAGGGATGAGTAGAGCAAAGATAACTATAAATAAGAGAGTCTATAGGCTTAAAGGCTTTGTCCAAAATATGTCTTTGGGTGTGGTTACTCCACACAGAATTGACCAGAAGCAATTAGACAAGAAGCCTACTAAGGTTTTCAGGGAATTTTAGTACCAAAGAAACCACAAGCCTGGTATACAAGAGCCTGTGATTGTTAGATCTCTAGCACAATACTCAAATTCCCAAAGCTGCACCAAAGTGAGCACACTCTCTCTTGTCCCCTTCTGATATGGATAGTGTACAAGGAAGAACCTCCCAAATACATAAAGCCAAACCTACAGGGACAACGAACAAGGGAAATACTCCCAGAGAGCAGAACCAGTTATGCAGATGAGTTAACCAAGCAACTAACTCTATCAGGAGGATGGGGAGCTCCCACAATTCCTGCCCAGAAGAATTTAACATCTGCTGTGAACTGAAAACTGCTGTGTGCTTTTCATTCTTTACATTTCTAAATGAATGTTTTAGTTGCAGCCTTGGTGGCACAGTGAGTAAGTGCTTGGCTGCTAACGAAAAGGTCGGCAGTTCAAACCCACTAGCGGCTCCACAGGAGAAAGATGTGGCAGTCTGCTTTCATAAAGATTACAGCCTAGGAAACCCTATGGAGCAGTTCTACTCTGTCCTATAGAATTGCTATGAGTCTGAATAGACTTGACAGCAATGGGTTTTTTGGTATCTTATTCTTACTCTATGATTTTATACCAAGGTTAAGCAGGCATGTAACTTGTCTTTAGGTAGTGGGTTGCCAAATCACAAAGAGCCACTTACAAAGATAATTGAGAAGACTGCACTTCACTGCCATCCTGGCTTTTCAGCTGTGTACAGTAACTGAATGGGATTTTAGGTGGGCTCCCTTCGAGAAGGATGAAATATATTTATAACGGAATATGAGGCTACATAGATACCTGCATGGCCAAAAGGGAAAACTGTGATAAAAAAATAAAACAACCCATCGCCATTCAGTCCACTCTGACTCATAGTGACCCTATAGGACAGAGCAGAACTGCCTCATAGAGTTCTCAAGGAGCACCTGGTAGATTTGAACTGCAGACCTTTGGGTTAGCAGCCTTAGCACTTAACCACTACACCACCAGGGTTTCTTAATAATAGAACTCCCACAGTTTTATCTGAGCATAGAACTGCCCAGCTAGAGACTACATTTTCTAGTCTCCCTTGCAAGTAGGAGTGAGCATGTGACTAAGTTCTGGACAATTACATATTATAGAAGTAATATGTTAACCTTCTAGTCATATCCGTTAAAGAGGAAACTGCTACATTTCATTTTCTCTCTTTTTCCCGTTTCTCTGGGACTAAAAGATGTGCTGATGAACCACCTTTGACCAGGAGACTGAGGACCACACTTCATAAGATAATTGAGCAACGTGATAGAAGAAACTGATTCCCTAGATGTCCTCCAAGAGCAAAGGTCCCTGATAACTAGGATTGGTTGGCCTTCTGTGTAGGACAGGAAAAAATCTACTACCTTGTTGAATCCACTGTTTTTTGGAGACTGTTAGAGTAACTTAGTCTATGCCTTACGTGTTATAATTGTGAAAATATGGATTGATAATGAGAGAATATTTTTCATATTGAGAAACAAAGCCATATTAACATTCAAAATTTTTCTTCACATTGTAAGCTATATTGATAAGTCAGGGACTGTACCTTAATCTTTATATTACTGGCATTCATCCTATTGCTGGACATGGTAATTGAGCCATATTTCTTTCATTAATTGGTCAAATAATTTAAATAATGGTAACAGTAAAGTAAGAATCGTTGTATGATCTAAATAGTTTTTCAAATGAACATTAATTCGGTCTCCTCTACTTACTAATTGCAGTGTTTTTTTTCCCCTCAGTGTCTAACTCTGTGCCTTCCCATCAAGAATTTAATTGAATTACTACTCATCATGTTTCTTCTAAGAAGCCGTGGTGGCGCAGTGGTTAAGCACTTGGCTGCTAACTGAAAGATCTGTGGTTCTAACCCATCAGCCACTCCGCAGGAGAAAGATGCAGCAGTCTGCTTCTGTAAAGATTACAGCCTTGGAAACCCTAGGGGGCAGTTCTATTCTGGTCTATAGCGTTGCTATGAGTCAGAACTGACTGGATGGCAATGGGTTGTTGGTTTGGTACGTCTCTCCTATCTGAATGAAAAGTGTCCTTTATCTCTATTTATTTGTCCTAGAAAAACCTAATGATTTATTTTAACAGTAAATTTGGAACAAAGGCAGTACTAAGTATTTGGTAATGTGGAGACGCACTTGTTAGAAGATTTAAACTTTTTTTTTTTTAGTCTTACAGCCAAATTTTCAGTGGCAAATTCCATACTACAGAGAAAATATTCCAAAATATTACGAGGTCCCACGGAAATAAGTCCTCAGATCACTTCTCCCATTCTGACTTAATCAAATAAGAAAAGAGTCCAATTCTATTTTTGATGATATGTCAGTGGTAATGCTCATTAATATGGACTCTATACCAGATTATAAACAAGAAACATGCTTGGAGAACGTTGAAATAATACAGCTGTGCTACAACCTTCAACACAATGGACGAAAAAACCTACCATTTGTTTTCCTGTTAATTATCAAATTGTGTTTCCTCCTTTAAGCTCATCAGTACAGGATATGGTATTGTTTCTCTCAGCAAGTGAAAAATCAGATTATGAAATTAAAAATGACTCATTAGGAAGGTTGTCTGATGTATAGGGACAGAGCAGTGAATCGGGAATTAGAAGACCTGGGTTCCACTTCCTCCTGGCTCTCCACTAAACTTTTGTGTAACTTTAGTCAAGTAATTTAACATTTCCAAGCTTCAAATTCTTAATTTATGAGATCAGTGGAATGGGTTAGGTGATTGCTAAGGTATTTCATGGCTCTAGAGTTTTGTGAGTCTATAAGTTCGAATCCATCCCCATAACATTAAAAATTTGTGTAATATATATTAATTGAACAATATATTTTGTGATCGATATCATGCTAGATCAAAACTAAGGATAAATGGCCAAGATAGACATGATCCCTGTCCTTCTAGAGCTTACAGTCAAGTGAAAAGACAGACACTATATTAATAATTATAGAACTAAATAATCAATTGTGTTTGTGGGAAGTTCTACCAAAGAAAATATAATGCGCTATAAAATATAAAATGAGAACGCTTACCCTAGCTGAGAGTGTTAGGGAATCGTATTTGATTAAGAAATGTTTAGGCTGATTTTAGGACAGTATCCAGGGAAAGAGGAGTTGGTGGGGGGGGGGAGTCCAAATAGAAGAAACAGCGTGAGAAAATCCTCAGTTAAGTTGTTGAGAGCAAGCCAGTGTTGTTGGAACACACGGAGGGAAGGAGAAAGTGGTACAAAGTGGCATGGGAAAGGTAGGCAGGATCAACTCATTTAGATCCTTATACTTACTTCTGCTCGTTTCCCTCCAGTAGATTCCGACTCATAGCGACTCTATAGGACAGAGTAGAACTGCCCCAAAGGGTTTCCAAGGAGCTTATAGACAGGCATATTATAAACTTTATGAATTTTGGACTCTGTATACAGAACTATAGGAAGAGATGGAAGGGTTTTACGTAGGGATGCAACGTTATCAGATTTGCTTTTAAAACATTATCTTTGAAGATTACATTGGAGGTGGCAATTGTGGATATGGGGAGACTATGCTGGAGACTACTGCAGTGATCCTAACAGGATGGTGAGAGTTTACACGGAAATAAATGGATAGGTTAGTGATGTATTTAGAAATTAGGATACACCAAAATTGTGATCAGCTGTGTATTAATGTTGAGGAAGAAAGAAGTTGTCAAGAATGATTGCATATTCTCAGGCTTGAGCAGTTAGTGGATGTGGCATAACATATACTAAGCTGGATTACATCAGAGGATGATCACTTGGGAGAGGGGAGAAATCGTGAAGTGCTCAATATCAGCCATCTTTTAAATAAAAGTTTAATAAAAATTTAAAGAGTTTCTTTTGAAGTGATACTAAATCAGCCTGCCCAGCCTGCCTGTTTCGCTTGGACCAGCGCTGAGAGAAAGGAGGAAACACCAAGCTACCTGCTAGGGGTCGTGGCAGTTATTCAGAGAATACTTACTGGACAAGGTGACAGGATAGGTAGCAGTTAGCTGGGAAAAAGGAGAAGGTATAAGGAAAATTTCCAAACAAAAGAAACAAGATTGTAACATATATAAAATATCAGACTAGCATTTTATTCTATATGAGGATATCTATTCAGAAATTGTTTCTTTCATTCAAAGAACGCCCTATCCCGGCCACTCAGAGGAATACAAGGATGTGTCAGAGCAGTTCTTAATGAGGCATATTGAAAGTGAAGCCTTGCAAATTCAACAGAGCTTTTAACTTCCTAGATTACAAATTTAAGGATAGGTAACATGACTGTTTTGAACACCTCTGTCATTTAGTACCTAGCATAATACTTGGAATATGGTAGGTATTCATTAAATATTTGTTGAATTAATGGATGAATAAATCTGACTACTAGTGTATGCCCCAGCATGAATTACGTAAGTGCATCCGTGAGCAGACGATTTGAGTTAGACATAATACAGAAGTATACTTCATTACACATTTGAGCAACGGCCATGCAATCTTTGCTTCAGCATCTCCAGTTTCAGACAATGTGCTGCACTGTAAAGAAAACAATTGGTTTCTGGGTAGTTCTGGTCATTGGAAATATCTTCCTGATATTATGTCAAAATCCTCTGCCTGTAATTCCTGTCTTCATTCTCACATCTTACCTCTGAACTCCAAAGCAACAGAGAAAAGTATAAATTCCTTCTCCACATGGCAACAATTTAACACATCAAAGTAGTTATCACTTATCATCTTTCCTTCTATCCCTACCTTGCTCCCACACCAAGCCTTGTTTTCTCTAGGCTAACTACAGAAGACGCTTCTTTCTTTCCTCGGTCACCCTTCGTTAGCTGTCACTGAGCCTTTGGTTCTCAGATTAAGTACTGCTTTCTCAGGGTAGCACAATACAGGAAGATTAGGTCCGCTCATTACACACTCCTGTATTACCTTGATTATTCTCCTTCAAAGCACTTTTTAAGTTAAAAATTGTTAATGTCTGCTTTCCCTGCTAGATACTATTTACTTTAAGAGAAATGGGTCTACAAGCAGGAAATACAAAATCACTGACTATATAGAGTTTATCACCTTATAGGAAGATAATTGTTAAACGAGTAAATAAGCAAGTAGACATAAAATTTGAAATTATAGAAATCATAATGAAGAAAATACTTGATAGAGAGTAACATGGGAACATAACTTTATGTGAAAGAGAGAATCAGGAAAGGGTTTTCTAAGAACTTAATAATTAAAGCTGAGGATCAAAGGAAGAGTACAAGTTATTTCGGTAAGAAATTAGATTAAGGGCATTCCAGAAAGAGGGCGCCCACATGGCAGAGGGCTCTAAGGTATAGCATGCTGGTATGGCTCACGTGCAGTCAGTGAGAGGGCAACTAGAGGAAGTATTCAAGTGAAGAGAGTGAGGATGTTTGATTGTTTGATGCAAGTGTTATGTTAGAGAAAAATAAGGATACTGAAGCTGGATAATTTACTATTGTAATAGAAACTGGACTGATATCATTTCTACTCAAGATTTTTTCGTTATTGTAGGAACGCTATTTGTAATCAATATAAAAATACAATTAATTGAACTTTTGCTTTTAGCCAAAACGGTGTAACATGAAATAGATTTAGCCTCCTTCTTAAAAAACTCTACAAAATATATAAAACAATGGCTTTTAAGACATTTGACATGAGGTGACAAAGGATAGTGATCCATGAAAAAATGGAAACAGGTAAGATGAGCCCTACAATCGTTCCAACTACTGCATTGAGAGAGCTTCTAAACCAAGGTATGGGGAGTGGAAATACAAATGGAGTTCAAAGGACTTCTTGAGTTGACAGGATAGAGCTGAAAATTTGGGACACCAAGGGGTTTAGAGTCCACAGACAGAAGAAGCTGCACATAGAGAGAATTCCAGAGATGTGCATATAAGGAAACTACCTGAGGCTGGAGAAAGAATCTCCAAAAAGATCAGGGGAACAGTACCTAGTGTTCTAACAGGGTCTGGAATAGTGCCTGTTCCCACCACTTAGCCTAGAATATATAATAGTATACAGGCTATTGGGTAGAGTACTCAAGAGGATCTTATGTCAGTTGTGGAATAAAAGAAATCCTAGACTAAATGCTGTTTTGGTTTGCAGAACAAACCTTAAAATTAAGACACAAAAGGACCAAATTGTTTCCGTGTAATTTAATTGTGACCCAATAGATGCAGAAAAATTATTTAGCAAAATCCCACATCCATGTCTGATAAAAATTCTCAGTAAATTAGGAATTGAAGGGAGCTTTCTTAGCTGGATAAAAAGTATCAATAAACAAAACAAAACAAAACCAACAAAGAAAACTACAATAAACATCATACTTAATGGTGAAAGGCTGCTTTCCTCCTAAGACCAGGAGCAAGACAAGGACATCCTTTCTTACCACTTCATTTCGACAATTAATTGCTCAGGAGGATCTAGACAGTACAGTGGGGGTGGGGTGGTAGGGGTGGAAATTGCATACAGATTGGAAAGGAAGAATTAAAGCTATTTTTATTCACAAACAACATGTTTATCTTAGTTGAAAATCCAAAGAAGTCTACAAAAAAGTTACTAAAATTAAGAAGGGAGTTTAGCAAAGTCGCAGGAGAGAAGAGCAATGTAAAGAACCAATTGTGTTACTGTGTGCAATGAAGAATCAGAAATTGAAATTAGAAAACATAACATTTACTATAGCATCAACAAAATAACATCAAAAATATGAAATATTTAGTAGTAAATCTGACAAAAGATGTACAAAATCTATACACTGAAAACTAAAAAACAATGAGGAGAGAAATTAAAGAAAACCTAAAGAAATGGAAAGATATACCATGTTCACTGGTTGGAAGACTCAATATTGCTAGGAAATCAAGTCTCCCCCAACTTATGTGTAGATTCAGTGCACACTCCATCAAAATCATAGTAGGCTTTTTTATAAAAATTGACAAACTGTTTCTAAAACTTACAGGGAACTACAAAGGACCCAGTATAGCCAAAACAACTTTTTCAAATAAAGAATAAAGTACTATCTGATTTCAAGACTTGTTATAAAGCTACAGTTATCAAGACAGTATAGTATTCATATAAATGTAGACAAATAAAGCAATGGAATCAAACAGATACTTCAAAACTAAATCCTCACATATAGGGACAATTGATCTATGATGAAGTTTCAAAGGAAATACAGTGGAGAAAATATAGTCTTTTTAACAAATACTAATGAAACATTACTATGAAAACAAAAAAACAAATTACTTGTATCCACATCTCACATTATAGGTGAACACAAACTCAAAATGGATCATAAACTTCAATGTAAAACCTGCAACTATAAAACTTCCAGGAGAAAATGTTTGCAACCTCGAATTAAGAAAAAAAATTAAGTACGACACCAAAAGCATGATCCATAAAGAAGATAAATTAGACTTCATCATAATACTGTATTTCTATGCAAGTAACGCGTGCCTTCTACATTTGTTTGCCAGCCACACCCTCCCCCCCCCCCCCAAAAACATTTTCATAAGCACGCTATGCTAATTTTTTTTACAGAAACATGTAAAAAAAATTGGCATAGCAGCACTTATGAAAATACCTCGCGGGGGAGGGCGCGTCTGGCAAACAAATGTAGAAGGTGCACGTTATTTGCATAAAATACAGCAAAAAACTGCTTTTCAAAAGACACTGATAAGGACATAGAAAACTAAGCCACAGGCTTGGAGACAATATTTGCAACTTTTGTATCTGACAGGAACCTGTATCCTGAATATATAAGACCTTCAAAACTTAATGAGAAGAAAACAAACGGCCCAATTTAAAATGGATAATTTACCAAATAAGATACATGAATGGCAAATATGCATAGGAAATGACCATTAGTCATTAGGGAAAAGTAAATTAAAACTACAATGAAATGTCACTACACACCTATCAGAAAGGGTAAGAAAAAAAAAAAGAATGACTATACCAAGTATTGGCAAGAATGCGAAGGATCTGGAACTCTTATTCATTGTGACTCTGAATGTAAAATGGTACAGTCACTTGGGACAATAATTTGGCAGTTTCTTAAAAAGGTAAACCTATACCTACCATATGATCTAGTCATTTCATTCCTAGATATTTACCCAATAGATATGAAAGCATATGTCCATACAAAAACTTACACGAGTGTTCTTAGAAGCTTTATTTGAAGTAGCCATAACTGGAATTAATAAACAAACTGTGGTATATTCATACAATGAAGTACTATTCAGCAATAAAAAGAAATGAACTGTCGATACATACTACCACTTGGATGAATCTCAAAATAATTATTCTGGGTGAAAGTATCCCTACACACTGTATGATTCTAATTATATAAACATCTAGAAAATACAAAACCATTGCCATCAAGTCAACTCTGACTCATAGCAACCCTACAGGACAGAGTAGAACTGCCCCATAGGGTTTCAAGGAGCAGATGGTGTCTTTGAATTGCTGACTTTTTGGTTAACAGCCAAGCTCTTAACCACTGCCCCACCAGGGCCCCAAGAAAATACGAACTTATCTATATTGATAGAAAATAGATCAGTGATTTACTGTGGACAGGGGTGTGCTTGTGTGGGGAAGGGTGTTAGGGAAGGATTACAAAGGAGATTGAGAAATCCTTTGGAGGCAATGGATATATTTATATATTTATTGTTTTGATTGTGGTGATGATTTCATGGATGCATCCATATGTCAAAACTTGTCAAATTGTACGCTTTAAATAAATGCAGCTGGTACAGTATATTGTGTGTCAACTATATGTCAATAAAGTTATATGTATGAGTGCATAAGCATGTGTTTGTGTTTACGATTTTATAAGAAGGTTAAACTTTTCAAGAATCAACTGTTTGTCAAAGTCTTTTTGTAAAAATCATCCTCAAATTCATCCCATGCTGCACTCTAGGACCCTGAGTAGAGGTAATTACCCTACTTTAGAATGTCTCTTGTGTAATATTCAGCTTTGTTGTGGTCACTTTCATAGCTGTTATGTCTTATATGAAACTGTTTGCTGTTTAAAAGTCATAGTTTACTGTTTAACTCATCTCTTACTTTTGGCAGTGCTCAACTTACTACTTGCACATGGTAGATATTAGCTTATTTGTAGCTGAGTTCAGGACAGCTAAGTTTCTAGAGGGAATAACTTCTTTTTTTTTTTTTTCCCTAAGGAGAGTAGTGATGGGACTTCAAAAAAACAAAAAGATTTTTTTTTAAATTAGGAAATCAGAGTTTAATTCAAAGGTTAAAAGCATCTAAATAAATTGGAAACAAAATCCAAAGAGTTAAGCATTCTCTCTTAGCTAAACCAATTTAAACCTTTATCTGCCTTCACAGTTTATATATAGAGAGATTAATTTGTATACTAAGTACTCATTCATTTACGATAAATACAAACAGGAAAATCAAATAAACTTGCCTTTAAAAATGGTATGAAATGCAATGAAAAGGAGTCCTCGTGGCACAATTGGTTAAGCTCTCGGCTACTAACCAAAAGGTTGGTAGTTCAAACTCACCAGCCACTCTGCAGCAGAAAACACCTGGTGATCTGTTCCCGTAAAGATTACAGCCTCGGAAACGCTATGGGGCAGTTCTACCCGGTCTAATCGTGTTACCATGAGTTACAATCCACTCGCCAGCACACAACAACAACAGAATACAATAACTATCCATATGCAAATCTACCTTCTCCTAAGCTCTAAGATATTGTGAGATATATGAATCTTAATGTCATGGGGCTGTCATGAGTTGAAATCAACTCAACAGCAACTAACAACACAACCATATCATGGAGTCTTAGAGGCCACCTAATCCAAATCCTCAGTATATAGAAAACATACTTCTTAGTTTGTTGGTTGAGGCTTAGGAGTGACTTGCCCAAGGTGGCACAGGGAGGGTGTCTGTACTATGGTATGACGTATCCTGTAATCAAGTGCTAGCTCTCTGACAGGTGCTGCTCTCTAGCTGGCCTATGGGCAGGTAGCCCAGCTCAGAATTGGACACTTTGTTCAGAGCTTGCCAATATATTTGATAGTGACAATAATTAGCAGCACCTCTGACCCATTTTTTTATCCAGCTTCTCTAAGATAAATCATGAGAAAATAAAGGCAGTTATATAAAAAAAAAATATATTTATGATGTTTGTAATGTGCCCGGGTCTGGGCCAGATTCTCGCCACTGAAATAGGATACAATCATGTGACAAATGACTCATCATTGATTCCCATTCCCATATTTTAAGGTGTGGTCAGAAAACGTCCTAATAGGCACATTTCTTTGGGAAAGGGTATTAGATATATGAGAAGAAAGTCATGGACAGCGGAGGAACGAGAAGAAAACTAGTATTAGCTGACTTCCTGCAATCTCCAAAGTACGCTGTCAGGCCTGTTGCAGACACTTTATTATGTAATGCTCACAGTACTCTGTAAATTAGCTATTGTTGTTGTTGTTGGTTGCTGTCCAGCCCATTCTGACTCATGAAGATCCCGAGTGTACAGAGTAGAACTGCTCCATGAGGTTTTCAAGGCTGTGACCTTTCGGAAGCAGATCGCCAGGCCTGTCTCCCGAGGCATGTCTGGGTGGGTTCAAACTGCCAATCTTTCAGCTAGGAATTGAGCATTTAACCATTTGTGACACCCAGGGACTCCACAAGCTACTTTTATTAACCCCATTTTATAGATTGAAACACTGAGACTCTGAAAGTTTAAGTTGCTTGCCAAATTCACAAAACAACAGTGATTGAGGTGTTTCTTCAAACCCTGGGTTGTATGACTACAAAGTGTCCACTACGCTACACAGCCTCCCAGACAGAAAGATCCAATACACAGGTAAAAACTGCTGTTTTCATATGATTCAGGAAACACAATTCAGATCCAAATTCAGACCGTGATGTCACCAAGGGGCTTATCAAGATAAGTCTCTCATAATGATATTTTTAAAGTGATGAATGCCATGACTCTATTCCTCAAAAAAAGAAATAATAGAATCAGAAACAATAAGCAGAATAAACTTGTAAAGAATAAATCATTCTGAGCAAACCTAATTACCTTTTTTCTTCCAACAGAATTACATGGCCGAGAGATAATGGGAGTACAAAAGACACAATATATCTTGATTACTAATATAACAGATAGTGTCTCTTAGACATTAACTAGCACAATTAATTGAAAATAGTTTCAATCTGAAATAAAAATTGGCTGAATAGGAACAAAAGGGCAATGTCACATCCTGTCAGAGGCCAGTCTGGGCTATTTGCCTTGCCCAGCACCAAGTACCATTTATAATGATACATGTAGGGGCAGCCATTGTCTGAAATTACAAAGCAGACAAATATTTCTGTCTAGTGTGGCTCTGCCTATCTAGGAGACAAAGCATACGTTATCCACTGCCATTCAGTCAATTCCAACTCATAGCGATCCTGTAGGACAGAGTAGAACTGCACCATAGGGTTTCCTAGGCTGTAAATCTTCACAGAAGCAGACTGCCACATCTTCCTCCCACAGAGTAGCTGGTGGGTTTCAAGGCTGTCCTTTCAGTAGGGGAGCACTTAACCACTGCACTACCAGGGTTAGATAAAGGTAAAAGTTGGGAATCACCAGGAAGTTCCACATTGGAGAAATGAACAGTAATTACAAAACAAATACATGATGATTCAGGGAACAAGTATGCAAAACCAACTTCAGGAGTCAAAATGACACCCAGAACGTTATTTGTTACTAAATTTAAACCAAATTTAGCAACACATCTGAGGAAAGAATGTGTCAATCAGAGGGAGATTAATCACCCTTGAAAGCACAGGAAAAGAAATCAGTAGAATAGAAAATAATCCATTGCTAAATGGAAGGTTGGCGGTTTGAGTACATGCAGAGGTGCCTGGGAAAAAAGGCCTAGTGATCAACTTCCAAAAAATCAGCCACTGAAAACCCTATGGGGCACAGTTCTACTCTGACACACACGAGGTTGCCATCAGTTGGAATCAACTCCACAGCAAGTGGTTTCGTTTTTGTTTTGGGATAGAAAATAAACCATTTGAGACTTAGCAATGCTCAGTAACTTGTCCAACCATCAAGCTTTGGTTACTGCTGTGTGCTGTCAAGTTGATTCTGACTCATAGCAACCATATAGGACAATGTACAACTGCCCCACAGGGTTTCCTAGGCTGAAATTTTTATGGGAGCAGATCACCAGGCCTTTTCTCCCCTGGAGCTGCTGGTGAGTTGGAACTGAGACCTTTTGTTTAGCAGACAAGTGATGTAATCATTGCACCACTAAGGCTCCTTTAGGCATTGTAGAGAGAACTAAAACAGGGGTGTGTCAACATCCACCGAGGTCACAACCGACTAAACTGCTCTGATGCCACTCTCCATAGTGATGAGTGATGTTGACTCAAACTTCTATACCTCCTCTATCTCAGACACTGCTAAGCCTTGCAAGTCAAAGAGATAATGACCTGAAAGTGATTGGTGGTAGAAATATGTTTAACCACCTGTAATGGAGATCATTAGAACCTAAAACCAAACTGGCTGCTGTCCAGTCAGTTTTGAGTCATGACGACCCCACGTCTTTTCAGAGTAGAAAGGTGCTCTATAAGGTTTTCAATGCTATAATCTTTCAGAAATAGATTGCCAGGCCTTTCTTCCAAGGCGCTTTGAGGTGGACTTGAACTTACAATCTTTAGCTTAGCAGCCTAGTTAACCATTTCCACCACCCAAGAACTCCAACTTAGAAAAGACTAAAAATCAAGCCAAACTCATTGCTTTTGGGTTGATTTTAACTCATGGTGACCCCATGTGTTACAGAGTAAAGCTGCCCTTAGGGTTTTCTTGGCTGTAATTTTTATGGAAACCTTTCTTCCATGGCACCACTGGATGAATTCAAACAGAACTGTCAACCTTTAGGCTAATAGTCTAACACAAACTGCTAGGGACCTAATTAGAGCCTGCAGATTAGTAAGTACAGATGAAGCTTCCTGTTTTTTTTCCCTCCCTAGGAATCTGCGAACTCTTTGAAGAAGACAGATCTTTGTTTAATCAGAAGATACGGAAAGGCTACTGTATAATGTACCTGTTGAGCCTCCAGCCGGGAAAGAGATTGCCAGGCCTGCTAAAGTGATCACACTCAGACTTTTCCGAGGAGGCCTCCTCCTTGCGCAGATTTTACATAAAGTGGCACTTTGAACTACTTATTAGGTAGAAGGCAAAGAAAAATCCTCATAAATTGTGCAGAGCAAAGAGGCTTATGTTTGCTGTTCAGAGATAAAATATGTCCCAGGTCAATAACTTCTATGTGCCTAAGCTGGAGATAGGTACACTCACTCCAGGCAAAAATATGAAGTTCACAAAATGTTTTACATCCCTGGGATCCTCTTTTGACTAAATGTGAGTGTGATAGATTAAGACTACTACAGTTCCAGATCAGTGGTTCTCAAAATTGCTCAGATGGGAGAATGCCTCAAAGTCACAGTATTCTTGCAAAAAAAAGAAAGAGTAAATTTTTAATTAGTAGCAAACCATGTAATTTTGTACTGAATCAGATGCAATTTTATACTATAGTGTTAATACATAATAGCAGACACCAATGGTTTAGGAAAAATCACAGAAAATGAAAAAAATAAAAGCTTTCCATTAAAAATGTTTGATAAATTTTTCTGAAAGAAAGGTTTTTGTTTGTTTTTTTGTCTTAGTAAGTGGATGCTTCTACCTTACGTGCTCCATATGTGTATTACTTGAGAAACACTGACTTGGATCTAAGAATTGCTTAATTTATGAAAATTGTATTCCAGGACTGAAATTTTATTTATTCCTAAAACAAATCTACAAGTGATCACCTCCCTGTGGGCTTGTAGTTCACTTTCTCTTCTGTATCTAAGGACAGATAAAGACTCCTCAAATTTTGACACAACCCTTCTTCTGCTTCAAAGGTCTTGGATACATGCTTTCTGAAATATTATGTACCTACCGTAACATTTTTTTCTAAACATAATTTCTTGTAAGCTGCTGTATGCAGCAATGATACCATTTATTGTTACTTTTAAGCTCCCATAGCTTTTTACAGCTTAGTATTAGGGATGGTTTTTTCTAGCAGAAATTTCATAAGCAAGGGTTATTGTTGAAGGCTAGTGCTTTCTAGGCTGTTGAACTGCTAACAGATATTCTGACGACAAAGATAAGATCTTGTTCACACTTGTGTATCAGAAGACAGTCTAAGTCCACACTCAAATAATACTGACTGTGACTGCCTTCTGAAACAAGAGTAGCACCCTTCTAAAACTGCTTCTTTTGAGCAAATTCTCACCCACACTTGATTTGGATGATTCAGAAGGTGAGATTTTGGACTTTAAGTAGATGTTGGAATGAGTTAAGACTAACAGGGATGCTGAGATGGAGGAGAATGCATTTTTCATGTGAGAAGGACATGAATTTTGGGATGCCAAGGGGTGGAGTGTTAAGAATTTAATTGTGTTTCTCCCAAAATATGTTGAAGAACTAACATCAACACAGGTGAATATTTTTTCCCATTATGTTGGTTACCTTCTCATTTCCTTGATGGTACCATTTTCAGCACAAATTTTTAAATTTTGATATAGCCCAATTTATAGATGTATATATGTACACACACACACACACACACACACACA
>NW_004444238.1:485679-487480 GCF_000243295.1 Trichechus manatus latirostris
TATATGTTTATCTTTATTCTGACTCATAGAAACCCTATAGGACAGAGCAGAACTGCCCCATAGAGTTTCCAAGGAGCGCCTGGTGGATTTGAACTGCCTACCTTTTGGTTAGCAGCTGTAACTCTTAACCACTGCGTCATCAGTGTTTCCCTAGTTGTCCAATACACATGTAACTGGAGTTCCAGATGGAGAAGAGAGAATGACAGAGAGAGAGAGAAAGAAGCAGAAAAATACTTGCAGAAAAATCGGCTAACAATATCCCAAATCCCCTGAGAAACATTATGCACACTGATGATTTCTTCTGCCATCTCCATTCCACTGTATTGCTCACCTAATAAATTTGTAGTTTTCACCTCAAGAATTTACAATGGCTTTTTGATGTCTTTTTTTCATTTCTCTGATATTTCCTATATATTCAGTATATATTTATTTCATATTTAGCATTTCTTATGCTCTTTATTAATTTCTGTATATCTGAGTTACCAAATTGTATCACTTATCTTCAGCTTGAAAAAATATAGAGGCCTTTCTACAGTATATTTCCATTTATTCTCCTATCCTTAGTACTGTATTGTTATATGCATTACATCTATACACATTATAAACCCCATAATACAAACTTATAATTTTAGCTTTAAACAAGCATATGTCTTTAAAGAAATTAAGAGAACTGAAAAATCAGTGAACCTTAATATGGGTTAATATAAATTACAGATCCGAGACTCTCAACAAACCCTAAACAGGATGAACACAAGATAGACACTTTAACATATAGATCGATAGAAACTGCAGATCTGAGACTCTCAACAAACCATAAACAGAATGAACATAAAGAAAAATACCCCTGGACGCATTATAGTCAAACTGTGGTCTCCTCGCTTTTAGATTCTCTGTAATTTTCAGCGTGTCTGCCAAACTTAGACTCTTCCTCTGCTACCTCAAGACAACAAAACTCCAGCTTTCTGAACTGTATACAGCTGAGGAATGCATTCAGGTTAAAAAGACGCCAACTGAGAGCTCTCACGTGGTTTAGCATTATCTTTCCAGTTCAGATGGCTCTCTGATCTCTGCTTGCGCTTTTGCCACGACTCCTGGGTCTCCCCAGCATGTGCTATCTGGCTGTCAACCAGGTATTTCCGCAGAGTTTGTACTCAGATTTTGGGTCTCAGACTTGGCAATTCTCTCACTACCGAGTTTTCTCCTTTGAATTTGCAACTGCATAAGATCGCTATGAATCAGAATTGACTCGACGGGAGCAGATTTGGTTGTTGTTTTGATTCCAGTCATGAATGCTCTTCTCTGGTACCTTGAGCCAAAAGACTGAGGCATACTGCTGCCCTGGTCTGATCCCATAGTGGGTGTTGGGAAGTGCTCTCAGGCCAGAAAGCCATAAACTCAAAATTCTTGCCCTTTTCAACTGCGATTTTTCTAAACTCCACTGTTTTCAGTTTTTATTTTATTTTAATGTCTTCCAGGATTTTTAAACAGTTATTTTTAATATTTAGTTGAGTTTATATCTGTTATCTTCAGAAGAGTTTATATGACCACTCTCCACCATTACAAGACGTTCTCTCACCTGCATTATACTACTTTCATGCTACTACAGACATAACTGGAAACCCTGGTGGCGTAGTGGTTAAGAGGTATAGCTGCTAACCAAAAGGTCAGCAGTTCAAATCCACCAGATGCTTTGTGGGAGAAAGATACGACAGTCTGCTTCCATAAAGATTACAGCATAGGAAACCCTATGGGGTAGTTCTACTCTGTCACATAGGGTTGCTATGAATTGGAATCAACTCAA
>NW_004444238.1:488261-490363 GCF_000243295.1 Trichechus manatus latirostris
AGTTGGAACCGACTTGACGGCACCTAACAGCAACATATGTGAAGGTGCGTAATATCATTTCAGTGCTGGATAAATATTTACTGATTTAGAAAGAAACACACTTATGATTCCTCCAAATCTCCAGTATCTAATAATACTTCATTACATAACCTCACAGAAAAAAATATTTAGGAATTACATTCCAAAACACGTAACTTTCCTGCCATCAGCAAATACATTCAGGAAGTAAAAGAACATTTTGAATTTTGTAAATAAAAGGTGAAATAAAGATGTTGAAAAGGCTAGAAAAGAATTTGAAAATCATTAGAGCTTTTGAAAGAAGACCTTTAAAAATGCTTAAGAAATTGATTCAAGACATTTTTTTTTACAAAGTTTTTGACAAAGAAAAAGTAAACTTTTTTCGTTTTTGAATATAACAACGATACCTACCAAGGAAAGTAGAATCAATCCATGATAGATTATCCACAGTTTATCCCAGGGTATTTCTCTGGCAACTTGAGTTATCCAGAAGGTAGAAAGAAACAATATCCTTCAAGAAACCAAACTAGATATTCCTAGAAATTATGCACTTGGGTCATAAGACAGCCTCATAGGACGGTCTGAGAGTGGATGGATGTCACACAAATACATGGGTTAAAATATGCTCCCCTTCCCAAATGAAAATACTTTGCTTGTGTAGAAGATTTATAGCCAGGTTTTGGTATTAACTGTCCAGAATTTGATCATCCTTCTATGTTTTCCCCCTGTACAGGTTAAAATTAAAAGATTTCTCATCAGATGTTCCACATCTAGGTATTTAACTAAGACTAGTAAAAACTTACACCCATGCATAGATTTGCACATCACATTTATAGCAGCTTCATTCATAACACCCCAAATTAGAAACAGCCTAAGTGTCCATCAACAGCTGAAATGGATTATATCTATATCTATATATATGTATAGATATATCCATACAATGGAAACTCATTTATCAATAAAAAGCAAAAAATTACTAATACATGAAACAACGTGGATAAATCACAAATTCATTATATTAGGCAAAAGAAATAGACACAAATGAAGATATATAGTGGGATTTCATTTACATAAAAACTCAGAAAATGCAAGCTATAGTGATAAAAAACAGATCTTTAGTTGCCTGGGGTCACAGGCAAAGGGAGGGATAGACTGCAAAGGGGCCAAGGAAACTTTTGGGGTGATGCAAACATTCTATATTTGATTGTTGTGGTGGTTTATGGGTACATACATCTGTCAAAATTTACCTATTGTGCATTTCAAATAGATACTGTTTATTCTTTGTAAATTCTACCTTAATAAAGCAAAAAAGAAAGCTTCTGAAAATTTGTAAGCATAAAACACAAAGAAGAACACTGTTCAATGCCTAGTTACTACAAATGTCAAGTAGGTCCAAGGTCTTAGTGACTTTTCGTGAACAGTACTGGAGAAGATTCTTTTAAGAGTTACTAAAGGCAAGCCGTGTAATTATTTAAAAAACCCAAGGGGTAAACTAACAAGTACTGAGCACCTATTAAGTATCCAACAGTTTACTTATATTACTTCATTTATATCAACATAATAGGTATAATTTAATCCATCATAGATGGAAAAAAAAAGTTCAGAAAGCTTATCTAATTTTCTCTGGTTTTCATCTTCATATTACAAAAACAATATCGACTATATTTCTTTTCCTCTAGCAATTTATTTCTGATTTTTATTCCTTAACTCCATGCAAAGTCAAAAAATTGCAGAGGGATGCCTTACCTTACCTTTCTTTCATACAAAATAATCCCTGACATATAGTAAGTGCTCAACAAATATTTTTAAATGTAGGAGTAAATGTAAACATGGCCTACCAAATACCTTCTTTCTGGTTGTTACCAGGAAGGCTCTCACCTAGTACTTGGAAACACCTAGTTCTATTTTTGCTTTCTGTCTTCCATGCACTTACTTTCAATAACCCCACTTCCTTTCCTGCTTCAGTTAGCAGGGTTAAAAATAATTTCCTAAGACAAAACGTTATCTTATGGGAATTTGCTATTAACTGTTTAATACATAAAGGAGCCCTTGTGGCAGAGTAGTTAAGTGCTAGGCCTACTATA
>NW_004444238.1:491107-492887 GCF_000243295.1 Trichechus manatus latirostris
GGGATGAGACCAGTGGAGTATCTTAGATGGCTGCTCATAGGCTTATAAGACCCCAGACGCTACTCACCAAGGTAGAATGTAGAACATTTTCTTTATAAACTATGTTATGCTAATTGAGCTAGATGTTCCCTGAGACCATGGTCCCCATAGCCCTCCACCCAGAAATTCAGTGCCTCAGGAAGTTCGGATGCCAGCACAACTTGTACAAGGTTATGGAAGCTCCATAACAGATTTTTAATGAGGTTTCTATTCAAAGATGTTAAAAAATTAAGATAAAGTGGAAAGTTAAAGCTATCTAGAAAGTGCACTTCGCTGAGTCCTTTATTCCCCATCAATGTCAGACAAGTAGCACCTTATACAAGTTTGTAGATAACAATAGCACAACAGTAGGATGCAGGCTTTAACAGAGTTGTCATGGAGCCATCCATTTTCTCACCTAAGTACCTCTTCTACACAAAGCATATATTTGCAGACAAAATGGCTGGGAAGAAATTTTAATTTGATGTTTTAACAGGATTTTTTTCCTTGCATAAAACTAATTACATATATCTTAAGGTACAGTCATGTTCTAATTTTCAACACTAATGGATATGTTTGAGGAGCAGACAGTACACTAGACACCAAGAGAACATTAATATAATGCAGTGGTGTCTTTGCCCTTGAAAGGTACATAGTCTGCCAGGGATAAATTAACACAATAGCTATTCAATTAGACATTCAAAAGTCAGCTGGTTAATAAAGTTTTACACATAAGAAGTGGATTTGATCAGTGTTTCCTAGGCTAATAGATGATAAATATATTTATTATTTATAATAGATAAAATCAGGGCTCAGTGTACAAGTGAGACTCCATTTGTGTTTCTTATGTAACACAGATAACTCCCCACACCAGGTTTTTGAGATCCACACAAGATTTGAGGTAAATCACATATTTCATTTATTCTGGAAGTCCAAAGCACTCTCTTAAGATTTCTATGTATCCTTGGGGAGTTATGTTTTCATGTTCCCCTACTCCTTCATTTCCTGTTTCCACATGTGCTTTCTTGGTTCTGAACACATGCATTTAGATATACAACTGAGCCCCTTCACTATTTCTGTGTGAAAACTCATTCTCAGAACCATTCATGGGACTTTACTGGACCATCTGTGGTCACTGAGAGAGATAACATCTCAACTGCAGAACAAAGATCTTAGAATGTCATATTAGATATTATACTAATTCCCAAAAGTCATCAATAAGCACTCTACCATTGAGGTTTTCTTTCTAGGTAATTCCATGTAATTTGTAGCTAATTTTACATTCTCCCTCAGGTTTTCTCTTTCTCTTCTTCCACCATTGTTTTCTCACCTTGCCAGTGGTGGGTTTCTCTGGAAGCTAATAAAGCGGAGGGTTCCTCACTGACATAGGCCTGTTTCAAGGCCCTGAGTTATGACCTTAACATTTTTAATTTTTAAGGAAGATTTATTTAGTGTTACATTAGAGAAATGGATCTGAGTGTACAGAGACTAGCCCTCATGACAAAGATGACTTTGGCTTACTAAAAAGAATACCAACTTCTTTTAGAGTTAGATCGATTTGGGTCTGACATGGTCTGTGTGATGTTATGCAATTTATTTAATCCATCTGAAACTCCATATTCACATCTATTAAATGTGGGAAATAATTTTATACTTCAGTTATTTCCTAGATCAAATGAAATAACTGATATAAAAAGCCTAGTACTGTCATAGAATAGGCAATCAGTAATGATCATGTTATAATTATTATTATACGGTATTA